>NW_008592698.1:0-59766 GCF_000691845.1 Merops nubicus
CGCGCAGTGCCGCGCAGCTGCACTCTGCCTCGCCGCCACTAGATGGCGTTTGAGAACCACTTCTGTGCGGCGCCCTGCCCGAGCCTTCCCCGGGCCGCGCCACGGGCCCGGCATCGCCCCCCGCTTCGGGGGCACCCTGCCAACAACTGTTCACAGGAGTTTTCACAGTGATGGCATGGAGAAAGCTGCCCTTGGACTAACCGGCTAAAGCGAAGCAAAGGTTTGGGGAGGGGTAGATGTCACAGCTCCTGACCTTGTGAGCTGGAAAAGCACCCAGAAAAGCGCCAAGTGCCGCCCCCCCGGCACTGCTGGCACCGTGCCGTGTCTTCCCACCAAGGTACTCTTGGAGTGTCCTCTCCAGCCGTGCCGTCCTTCGCTGGTGTTGCCCATCACTTCGGAAGCTTGTGCCTTGTCTCCTCAAGAGCTGTGGTGGCTGTGAGAGCGACTCGGCGCTGAGGAGCACACACAGGAGAACACAAGGTCCATGCCCCACCAGAGGAGGTCGGTGGGGGGTTAGTGGGTAACCCGAGTGGGACAGCCCTGAGCAAAACGTCAGCAAGTGGGGAATAATTCAGGTCAGGCCAGCTCTGGGGACACACGGAATCCTCACAAGCTTCAGCTTTTAGGCTCTAGCTCTTCATACTCAGTGCTTCAGTTTCAAATAAGCATTTTGCTTTTTTTTTGGTTGTTGTCACTATAAAAGATGGACAGGACTCTGCCTTGAGCAGCCAGACTCTGATCTTTCCTGCTTTAATTGGGTGGTTAGTTGTATCTTTTCTTTCTCAAATTATTTGCAAGAAATTGCGATTTAATCCATCCCGCACTTAAGAAATTTAATCAATCATTAGAAATAACTGCCAATGATAGGAAAATATGGTAATTCATGTTATTTTTGCAGACAAAGCACAGATATAAACAAAACATAATTAAACATGCCCTCTTTATACACTTCATAAAAAGCCACAGTCCTTGGGTATTATAAATCTAAACTTATTTCTCTGATCTCAGGGCATAAAATGTGTTCTGTGAATTGTCTTACTTCTTGTAGGAAAACACTGATAATATTTGCCTTGCAGGCAGCATAAAACACAGAATGTAAAATAAAAATAAGTTATTAATCAGACTAACGGGCAACTTAAATGGAAAGCTGTCTTCTATGTCACATTAAAAATGATAATGAGCAACATTTCACAAGGCAATGTTATTAAAAAAAAAAAAAAATCCATGTTCCACACAGACTTCTCAATCCATATCTGTGCTGTAGTCTCCAGGAAGCAAACAAGAAGGACAAGTTTCGTAGTTGGTTACCATGGGTATGTTGCCTGAGGAATACCTGCATTTCAACATGGCCATACCTAAAACAGGTGTTGCTTTTTTATCTCCAGCTAACCCAGCCTGAGGCAACAGTGATCTTGTTTTTCCAAATTTGCATCTTAGTAGAAACAAAGTTTTAGCTCAATTAAATACCTGTCACAGAGGGGAGGAAAGAGCAGTTTCAGAACATATTCTTATGTTGTGACGCATAAGAATATGTTGTGGGTTTGAAAATGGGCTGGTAAGAGCTATTTTTTTTAATGATCTGTGACAAAAACAAAGCAAAAAGAAAAACCCTGCCCTAAGGGCCAGTATGTTGCTCTTTGCTTTTCACATGAAAACCAAGTAACAGAATTTTTGAATGAAGTCCATTGTGTAGAAATATACCCTGTTCCCTAGGTTGTCCCAGAGGCACCTGCAAGTTGCTTTTCCTATTTTCTAAATGACATGGGCCAAATTCTGCCTCCATTTCCAGCAAAATTTGAGTTGAAGGTGGGTTTATGGGTAATATTCTTATTCTACGAAGGTTACTAAGGCTTCTGCTTTTCTTGCCCATTAAAAATAGCTTGGCTCAGAGTGAGCCTCTGTGTCTCTGTGCATCGTTTGAGCAGTCCCATGCCCAAAGGCTGTTTGCCATATTTTTGATCCTTGGGGCTGCCTTTAGTGGCAGCAATTGGTATTTCCACAGGGTGTGCTTTCAGATATTGTTGTGTTGCATGTAGGACAGACTAGCCCCAGCATTCTCCATCTATCCCAAAAATCACTGTCTGCCTCATTTGCCCTTGACATGTCATCAGACTATCCTGGGCACACAAAACTTCCAGCCTCATCCTTACAAAGACCCATGCAGGGGCAGATGGCTTTTCTAGGGCAAACTGATGTGGAACAAGGCTTCAGAGGTGACACAAGTACCTGTGCTGACTCTCAGGTGATGCTACGCCTGTGTCTGTCCTCTGGACAAGGTAGCTGGGGTACAGTGTAGATCTGGCAACTCATTTTCTGATGTGTTTTTATTTTTTTGAGACTTTTTGTGGCAAATGTAATGATTAGTCACTCTGAGGCTGCACCAGTACTGCACCCAGCTGTCTTCCTGACAGTGGCAGTACTCTGCATTTCTCCTGAATGGCCTTCTGTCTGTGTGTCCATCACAATCTGGATTCAGGGCTGTGGCTGCAAGGATGCAAGAGGGCTTTCTTTATGAGAAATCTTAGCAAATATGCTTGCAGGTCTATTCATAGGCTCGCCCACTGCTGGAGGGGTGCTTCTGCTTCATAAAGCAGAGAGCAAGGCTTACTTTTTCTATCTTGTGTGCTTTTGCAAGGAATTTTGAAGGATAGGTGTTGCTTGTTGGTATGTAGTTCCTGTCAGGAGAGGATCAAGCTGTCAGGTGAGCTTTGCAGAAGTAATAATCACTTGATCGCCAAAACAACACTTAGAGACAGTATTTTTCTTTAGCCAGGCAAAAACCCTCTCTTCCCAGCTCACCCTGGAGATCTCAGTAAAACCCTAAAGCTGATACTTTCTCGAGCATTCTCCAAATCTCTCTGTGTGACAGCCCAACTCTTCAGGTGCTTTTTCAGTTGGAACTGTACTTGTGTTCAAATCTAGTGAAGATCAACAAGGCTTATTGCTTCAGACTGAATGCTCATGCTGAATGCTGGATCTTCTCTGTGGCAGGGGATAGAACTCAGTTCTCTGCCATGCTTTACTCTCCCATTTAGCTCTGTGTTTAGTTTTTATTTATTTACACACCACATCTCTTTCCAAGCTCAGCTCGTCGTATATAGCAGCCAATGTGTATATGCCCACCAAAGGGAGTGCAGAGCATCTCCAGCAGTGGGATTCTGGGGCCATGTCTGCTGCACAGCAGCACATGGCTGAGCTGCAGTGCCGAAAGAGTGAGCTGAGTGCCAGGAAGCATGCTAGGATCAGTCTCCCAGGCTGTGGAAAGTTATGCAAGTCCCATACATGAAAATCAAGAGTATTTTGGTGCTACTGGGCTAAAGACTAGAAATGTGTCTGGAGAACGCTCTTGCAAGGATGCACGTGGGTTCTGGAATGTCTCTCACCAGTGCTGTGTTGCATCTGCAGCCTCCTGCTACCTCAGTATTGCCCTATGGTCGTTTGAGGCTTCTTGGACAACACTGAATACGTTGAGCTCAAAGGCTGGCCCATGCATTGTGTGGGAGCTGTATTGAGCACACGTGACCAGTTGTGGTAGGGCCGTGGAGAAGGTACAACAGCTACTCTGCCTAGGCTGCCCCGGGCTCCAGATATCTGAGGAAATCTTAGTTCCCCTGGGGGAAACAATCCGAGTGAAAACAGTAAGGAAAAATAAAAATAATTTTGGGGAAACTTGAAAATATTTTAGTTCTGTCATGGTGTTTATTAGATTAATATGTTGTTGTCTCTGCCTCATGGCTAAGATGATTGGCACAAAGGGGTATCCCATTGCTTTTCATACAAGAAAATTAGTTTGTCTAGAAGCATCAAGGTCTGTACCAGGAAGGCTGTGCTTACTAGGTCCTACTCTTCAAGGAAGGGAGTGACAGTGAGGAGTAAAATAGGACTATAAATTCAAAGTATTTTCCATCATGTATTGCTGTATTTTTCTCCTCACTTAACAAATGAGGTGTAACAAAAAAAAAACTTGTTGCAAGTTCTAAATGCTCCTTGGATCATGTCTTGTTTTGCTTTTCTTTATTTTTTTTCTTTTTCTCAATGGTGATGTTGCAGCACTGTCTGGTGGCGAGTTTTTTGTTCCAAGTTAGGAAAAACAAATCAAAAATAGCTAAAGAGAAATGAGGAAAGATGGTCTAGATTTAAAAGGAAAATGAAAAAGGAAAATGAAAAAGGAAAAGAAGAATGGGAGGTGTAAATGAAATGTAGACTCCACAAGTGATATACCTAACTCAGGCCTGACTGATCCACAGCTGCAGAAATGTGCTTCTTGAGGTTGAAAGAAATGAAGAAAGGGGAAGGACTTAAGCCCTCAGTTAGTTTAGCGATTAAAATGTTGCAGTAAGTCAAAAGATCTCTGTGTCAATGTGACATCAATAATTTTGGTGCAGTATTTAGAATAAATGCAGTCCATATTTTACTGCATCTCTTCCCAGGCACTGCATATATGAGGGCCCTCTTTGTCACTGCTTATGTGTGAAAATAGCTTGTACTCCTATGAATAATTTTGTGTGTTTAATAAAAAGCAAAAACAGATCATCTAAACCCAGGAAAAGCAGGAAATCTGAACAATGTGCTTCTTATTCTTGGGGCTCTTTATGGAAAGCTACATTTGTATGAAAAAAAGCATATTTTTTTATTATGTCAATCTTTTCACATCAGATACTACTAATGCATTTTGGTTCCTCCTCCTTTTCTAACTATTACCATCTCATTTACCACTTGCTGAAGTGGAGGACAGGCCAAAACTTTTATCTGTGTGGGTTTTTTTTCATTACTAGAATGTTGCCCTGGAGTGGAAGTGACCACAGAGAAAACTCCAGCCTTTGGAGACCCTGGTACCCAACTCTGGCTGCTCAAGTGGTTGTCTCTGTTACTGAGACCTTGTTGCAATTTATGTCCTGGGTAAATGGGCTTTATTCCTTCTGGAACATTAGTAAGCCTTTCACTGCCAGAATAGGTATCTGGTTTTCAACTAGAGATTTAGAGATCCAGATTAAAGTCTCTCAGGTTAAAGAGTACAGAAAAGCACAGAAATGTGTTTGTTGTCTTGGGTACTGCTGTATTCCAAGTGTGATTTATGGATCTTCTGCACCTTAGGGGGGTTGTTGCTGGAGATGTGAGACTAGCAGGTATGTCATGAGACAAAAGACTAAAGACTAGATCTTGAGAAGAAACGAAGGACAAAAAAAGAATAAGGAGATGAAATTTATTTCCAGAAATGAAGCTATCCATTTGTCAGTCAGAATCTAGTGAAACATAATAGTCATTTTCATGTTTCCCACTGTAACAGACTGTTTGTGTCCCCTAGTGCAAAGCGTAGGTCACTCCATGAGTGCTGCTTTCCCACACCAATACTCTGCAGAGCTGTGCTGACATACTGTAGTTAGTTCCTGAATGAATGGGTTCTTCAGCATTAGTAGGAAAATTTATTCTTACATCTTGTTAACCTCTTGAAAAGCTTTGTCTTTCCCAAGGCAGCTCAGGTGTCCTGGGTAGTCATGACCTCTAGAAGGTCTCACCAGCTCAAGAGCTTTCTGCATTCCCTGCCCCTGTGGTGGGAGCTGCCCTCCTCTGTATTGACACTGGAGCTTTCCCCTGGTGAGACACACCAGCAGCATCTGTGGAAGCTACAGCACAGTCACACATAGCACTTAATCCCCTTGTAAAGAGGAGTGAGATGAGAGGCAGGGGTAAAAGAAAAAAATTAAGTGAATCAGATGTAATCCTTCAGGACAGAATTTTGCCAGGAATCCTTATTTCCTATAGTTCTTGACCTTTGAAAAAGTAAAGGAGTATCTGAGACACCACAAATATCTATAAATTTAAGGATGTATTCTGTTCTAATGCAACAGAAGGTTAGAGAGATTAGAAAGAGTTTATTACCATCCATAACAAAATTTCATGGCCCTATTTTGGATAATCACTGTATTTTGCAAGGCCTGTTTGTCTACAACTGAACAAAGACCAAGACGTTTCAAACTTGGATATTGTGGTTGATTAAATTCAACCAAAATGATGAAAACAGCTGAATTTTGTAAAGATTTTGAATTTTCTACTTTTGGAATCTAAAAGCATTAAGAACAAAGTAGGTTTATGACAGCAAAATGGTAGTAATTTTGAATTTCAGAATGTGAGCTTTCCTGCAAGCTGTTTCCGAACAGCAGAAAAAGTTGTGGTGATCCATCACAAGTAGTTGGGAGTATAAAACCCCAAAGTAATAAAGGTTCCTGTCTTACAGGAGGCAGCTCATCTAGTTCCAAAAGACATTCTGGGAAAAGAAAAGGACTTGTCCGAGTTGCTCCAATTAAGGAAATCACCAGTGTTGGTTCTGTGCTGAATAAACGCCCCTGCAATGGGCATGCTTGCTCAGGGTTTACTGGTGTAATCCCCATTTTCCCTCTGGGAAACCAGAAGGATTTTTGAAAACACAGAAGAAATCTTCCAAGCAAAGCTACTTCACATCATATTGGAATAAAAAGCCCTCTTATCATACAAAAGGTAATATTGTTGTATTGTGCTTTGGAGAGTCACATAGCTTAAGGATATAGGGCTTCTTTCTTCTCTCGCTGGTGTAATTCGATTGTCGTGTATCATTTCTTCTGCTTTGCACCAGATTTGTTTGCACTGAGTCACTTCACTCTCTCCTGTTTGTCAGTGTGGGGCTGAGGAAAAGATCTTCTTTGTGTAGTTAACAGTCTCAGGCAGGAGCCAGCTGCAGCTCTGCACAGGTCTGCAAAGGAGGGGTGACCCTTCCCTTGCACACAGCTCTGCTGGTACACCAGGTCCCCACACCAGTCCTCGCCTGGGCCTCCCCTGGCCATGGCTGCAGCAGCAGTACTTTTTCAGACGTGCTGGATGGGAAAGGGCTGGCAGCCCTGCAGCAAGTCCACAGCAGTGCACGGCCACCACCTCCCTTGTCCTCCTAGGCCAAGTCCTAGAGACACAAGGGGTCTCACAGCCAGCAGTTCCCACAGCTATGTGCCATTGAACAATAAAGGGCTGCATTCTATAATGATGATTAATTACATCTTCTCATATCTTGCCATCAATTAACTGGAAATGTTTCTTTGTTTAAATAATTGTCTTTTGGTAAATAAATGCGTAAACACTACTTAAAGCATTTTGGGGTCTAATTATACTTATCTGAAAGTTAACAGATTCAGGATGTGATTTGTGTTTTAATTGTTTTAATTTATGGTAAAACATGGTGTTGGGTGCTGATTTTCTGAACAGGCTGATCTCTATTGTAAGAAAATGAGGAACTATAAATGATTTTTTCTCAAACCCAGCTACTTGTTGAGCAAAGTTCCATCCTGAGGCAGCGTTTGTGCCAGGGTTTGTGTGCTTTTCAACCTGCTCAAACCAACAGCCTACTGAGATAAGCCATCGAGCCAAATTTTAAAAACAGTTTAACACCAGGGCCTGTTCGTGGTGGCCGGGGGACTTTGGCAGCATTGCCTCAGCGTCCCTGTGCTGTGATTTGGGCACTGAGGGTGCAGATCCAGACTGGGGGGCTGGGGGGCTGGACGTGGCTTCCAGTGGCTTCCAGTCCGGTTGAGTCCTATTTGCAGTGACAGAGATCACAGATAACTCACGCGCCGTACCTGACCCTGGGGCAGGAGAGATCCCAGCTAAATCCCCGTGATCTAAATGTATCAGACTTTTGGACTCACTTACCTCCTACTCTTTCATCTCTTTGCCCTCTCTAATAGCAGAGGAGCACGGTGTCGCTGTGGTTTGTTATTCTCATTAGCCTCCATTAGCTGTAACGCTGGGGCCCCTGTCCGGTTCAGGCAGGGGCTGTGTCCAGCCCTGACAGAGATAAGGTGCTCCCCGAGGCCACCATGAGGGGCAGTGGGTGGAACAAGCACTGGAGGGAAGGGAGAGAACAGAGGGAGATCCAATGGCAGTGGCAGAGCCTGCAGCACCCCAGCAGCTTCCCGGGCGGCTGGGAAGTGCCGTGGTCGCGGTGAGTTGGGAGAAGGTTCTGATGGAGGAGCACACGCTGGTGGCACGATGGGCTCGTAGTGCTCCTTCTGGGCAGCCATGGAGCCAGCACAGGTCCTCGTGTGAGGACTGATGGAGCCCCTTTGCTCACGCAGCCGCTGTGCTCGTGTCCTGGGGCTCAGCAGATTGAAGATCATTTCTGATCCAATGCCCAGTATGTCCATGACAATGTACCTTGTACATTATCAGCCCTCAGTCTCAATTCCCTCCTCTAAAACAAGCGTAATATTTCTGCAGTTCAGAATAGTGTTAGAAGGTTAAAATCGCAAATCTTGAGAGGGGATCAGGCAAGACAGAGTATAGACAGCAAGATAAATAAAGAAAACAGTTCTCTGCCATTTTTTCCTTACACAAAACTTACTTGTGGGCTTTTCTCAGATTCTTCTTCAAGATAAGAGGAAAAGAAGGAAAGGAAGAAAAACCCTCCCACGTATTCAATCAGAATTTGCATTTGACTGTATTAAAATTTTTCTTAAATTGCAATTAAGCAATAAATCTTCACCAGTTGCAAAAATAAAGAGAGCGGGGTGGGGGAAATTTATTAGATAATGTAATCTTTCAGGCATTTTTTAATTTCCTTCTAAGATCTAGAATATCAGTTGGAGTCCCAGGTAAAATAGGCTTTGAGTTTTCAGCCACAAGTTGTGACTCAAAGTGCTTAGCTAAATTAAACAGAACAGATGTGAAAAATAAGATGAGAGCTACGCACATAACCCTCAAACGGCTCTCCCACCTCCCCCAGCCATTGAAGAGCCCGGACTAATTCCCCTTTGTTGACTAAAGTCTGCAATTCGAGCCTAAAAGCTTGTCAGAATTAAGTACAATGCTTAATATAAGTTTACGTTTTAACTGTTTTTCTTTGATATTTGACAAGGATATGGGAAGTAGCTCCAGAACTTTCTCCTGGGCCAATTTGCTCAAGGTTGCTGTGAATCATGCTTCCCCTTGGGCTGCTTGCCCCCGGGACTGCACTTGAGACCTGGCACCTGTTAGCTGCCACAGCAATTAATAATTAATTAAACAAATAACCCCTTTACGTTGCGCTGTGAAATCAAAGCTTCAGCATAAAAAAGAATTTTACCTTTTAGCTTTCCAGAAGTAACCTCTGCCCCAACACTTGTGCAGTATGTGAAGGAGCAGATATTTTCTTTTTCCTCAGAGAGTAGTGACTTCTTTTAACAGATTTTTTTTTACAAAAAAGGAAGGAAAGGTCAGCCTTGTTACATCCTTTCTAGTAAACACCACTCCGCTGCAACAGCATCAGCCAGTGTCTGAAGATTTAACAGCTAAAGAGAAAAAGAAATCGTAGACATTCTTTTGGAAAGGGAGATTGGTGGAGCCTTTCACCTTACATTGCTCTGTCCACCTTCAGAGCTGAAGTACAGTTTGTCTTACCCCTGGTATTTTGGTTTCAGAGATGACAAGTGTATCATGGCCTTTTTTTTTCCTTCTTCTCCCTGACCTACACCGCCCCCTCCCAAAGTAGCTGCACATTAAGGAGATAAGTGAACTTCAAAGGGCTAAATACCAATCAGAAGATGGAAGATGGCCACACATAAAGCTATGCTGCTTCTGCAAACCCCTTTAGTAGCCAGACAAGGTCACTGATCAGGGTAATTTGCAGGAAAAGTCAATTTCTCAAGTACCCAAGGCAGGTGTTGTGCCATTCTGTGACAATTTACTGAGACTAAATTGAGGAAGTTGAAAAAAGCAAAGGTCATGAACCATGGGAGAAAGGAGGGAAGCAAAGCCTCTTTGACTGTATTTTTAACTCCTTTCCAACCAAAGCATATTTACAAATTACTGAGCCTGTTTCCACTTAAAAAAAAAAAAAAAAAAAAAAAGCCACCACTTGTGTAATGTAGACCTGTTTATGAAAAACTGGACTAAAACCTGGTTGCACAACGAGGAGCCACAAAGAGTAGTTAAGGAAAACACAAAGTGATTCATAGGGAACTCTTAGCAGAGTAAAGGGGGAAAGAGGAAGCAAGCCTCACATTCAAACATTTCTCAGATTCTTTGTGACAACAAAAAGCTGGATGAAAGTAGACAGAATGGAAGTGAAAAGATTAGAATGTATCTGAGAAATTTGAAGCAAGTCACTGAAGTGACTGAAGAAGCAGGGAAAAGGAGCTGGTAACTCAAAAGGTATCTGGCTGTGTCTTTGCTTCAGTTGCAGCCCAAAATGCACTTTTTGGACTCGGAGATTTTTTGAAGCACATCCCAGCACATCCTTCCTGCTCAGCCTAGGTTTCCTTTCAGACCCAGATCGTGCCTTGACTTTTGGCTGGGTTGAGTGTGGAGCATGTCTGCCCTGGGAGGTGGACACTGTTCCTGGGATGTCATCCTTCCTTGGACTCTTCCAGCCCTATGATCCTGTTTGCCTAGCTCTGCCGTTCAACAACGTGGTCTTCCAGGAAAGGGGCTGAGGTGGTCTCAGTGCCAACACAATTACTGTTAGTGACCAAAGCTTTGAAATAGGTGGCACAAATAGGAGTAGAGGAAGTGTAGACCCTTGCCTCAGCTATGTCCATGCCAAAACAGAGCTCCACAAATGTTGTTGACTTTTTATGTGGAAGAGAGAAATCCAAGACCCAGCAGGCTGAGTGAGATTCCAGTCTTATTTCCTTCTCCTGTCACCACAGTGCAGGTGATTTTTGAGTACAAATAGCCATCCAGTATTTGTACGAGCTGGCAGTGCTGTGGAACACCCAGTCAATCCAAGCTGACTACATCCACCAAGGAGGAGCAAAGCTAAACCAAACCAAACTGAACCAAACCAACACTTTATCACTTTTGCTCCAGTGCTTCTAACCGAACAAATAGTTTTAATAGTTGTGCTGTGACACAAACACACATGTAGCTTTCTTTCCTATTCCCTGTTACAAGATTATTTATTTCATGCTACTTTTTCACAGGTCATTGGTGATGTTGAGCTATGCCTCTGGCTGTGAAGCCTGGGAATTTTATGGGGCAGCAAAAGACCATTCTATCTACTTGTTTTCTATGGGCTTGCATCCAAATTTAATCAGAATAAACTTCCCCAAATCCTTCCTTGAAGGGAGTATTTAAAGAGAAAATAACCTTTTCATTAAGTACTGCTTTGTATAGGTAGACAAGGAGGAAACAGTTGCTCACATATTCCTGTTAGACCTACACAGATCAAAAAGAGTGAAGAGTTTATATGTGTATATTCAGAAGAAGAGACAGAATTTCATGTCAACAATTATAAAATGTTTTTGACTAGGACTTCAGTCCTGGCTACTTTTGATGTTTGCAGAACACAAAGGAGGGCACGAAGTCTCTGTCTGGGGCCACTGGCTCACAGTGCCCAGGCTGCAAAGTTTGGACTTTGGAGCTCACGTTTAGCCAATTTTAAGTCTTCAGGATGTGGATGAAAGATGTGGTAACATCCTTCTGATAAGTGGGGCTGGAGTAAGCTGTGGGCATAGTCACTCTCTCATGGTCTGGAGTGTGGATAGGAACTCAGATATTCACTCTCCTTAACACAGAAGAGGAAGCAGAAGTGTTTATACAATGATGTGTTTGTGGGATGTGCATAGTCCAGAAAAACCATAACAGGGGAGAAAATTATTTCCACCAGGAACAATCCATGCAGGTGAACCTCAAATGCCAAACTGAAAATCAGTGTTTCAGGAAATCCTTCAATATTTCAGGAAACCAAGATTTAATTTGAATGGATGTATCCAGTTGTCCATAGTAGGGGATAGTAGCAACTCTGCACTGTGGATAACTGGTGAGTCCATAACAGCCATGGCCATAGCCATGGAATTTCGGGACATGCCTGTATCCTGCCAGCCCCATAGCCAGGAGTGGACAGATAGCTAAAAAAGAGCATTGGAAAACATTGGTGCTAGCTAAGAGCTGCAAAACTTTGTCTGGAAGTAAAAACTCTTCAGCAATCAAAGATGGAGCTATCACACTACAGCAGCTCCCGAAAGAGAACTTGTTTATTCCAGCTCCTGTATTTTTGAGTGGCTTTTGCTCTTTTTCCACCAAGCTCCTGCTGTGGTGTTGTTCTGTGCACTCAATGAAGCCTGGTAAAAGCCAGCTTCCCTTTGGAGATCTTAGAAACAGTCTGTAGTTTGAGACATTGATTTGGGAGTACGTGGCCTGTGTCTTGACTTTGTTTCTCTACCACAGTACAGAAGGCTCAGTAGAAAGATTCTGTTAAATTCAGAGAGGATATAATTAGCCTCCCAAATTACTCCAGCCCCACTGCAGCATCACTTCAGCTGACTAAAGATCTCTTTATGACACCAGGAGGTAACTGTGTTATGTGTTCGGGCTATTCCCAAGTGCTGCTGGTCATATCAGCTTCTCGGTCAGACCTTCTAGAAATACAATCTGTGAGTTCCTTGTAAGTGCAGGACTATTTTTATTTAGCTATTTCAGGGCCCCATTGCCTGAAAACCAATCCAGTTGTTTAACCTTAAGGAAAAGAGCCCTAATCTCTCTTGCTTCTATCCCATGTCTTTTACATCCTGAGACTGGAAACAATCTATATCCTAAACACTCAAAGTTTCAGGAATGTTAAATCAGAAGGCTCTATCTGCAGTGGGCAAGAGGACATGAGTTAGTTAGTCAGGCAAATAAACAAACACAGTAAAACACACAAATAAAGCCGCCACACCTGCAGGAATGTTAGATATGTTAAAAGGGGTTGCATCCCTAGGCGAGCTACACTGGTTCACTTTTCATCACCAATGACCACGTTACACATGCAGCTGGTGACATTACTTAGCCTCCAGCAAGGCCAGAGCACGCCGTGGAGTGAACAGAGAAAGAACTGTTCCCCTGTTTGTAGCAAAAACATGGCCAGAAGTGATCTGAACTGCAGCTGCAGTGGCCTGCTTAATGAGAGCGAGGCGACACCGCGGCCCAGGGGCAGCTCCCCGCGCTTGTGGGAGCATCTCACTTCCACGAGGCCACCTTTAAAGCACAACTTATCTTCTTATCTCACAAAGCTTGTTTTTATAGAGCTCCCTGAAGTGAATTTTAGGGAAATTATTATTCCGTGATGGGTTACAACAGAGGGTTTTGTTGTACTTTATAGGCAGTCAAATAAAGTTGTCTCATTCTGTGGTGAACTGGATTTAGAGGGCCGGAGTTTGAAGATGCTTAGCAGCACATGCTTCACTCATGTGCTTTCTGTGGCTCTCAGAAATGCCCATATAGCCACATCCAGCTCTTCCAGGACACGAGCCTGTTTGTTAAGGCATCTTAAAATCTGGAAAAGTTGTTTAAGAAAGCTATGACAAAAATCAAACCAATTCCCCAAGATTGAGAGACTAAAAGAGGAATTAGAACACAGAGTTCAGATGTGTTCTGAACTATTTATGTGAAATGAAATACACTACACACAGCATACCTTTAATGCAGAACTTACCATTTATTTGATTTCCATTCCTGGGGATGTGTAGGAATTCTTAAGCAAGTTAGTCATATTGCCTGCTTGGTAGATTTAATCAAAGGCAGTATCTGAAAAACATGGTCCATTCTGAAAAACATCAAGTTTTGCCAATTGCTAAGGGGTTAATAGAGACTGTGCATGAGGAAGATAACCTAGGTTTAAAAAAACTATAGTCATCATTGTTCATTTATTCTCTTTATTGAGGTAATTTAATTATCATATAGACACAAACATTTGCTCCCATGCTGGGCTCTTCACATCTGTTAGTAGAGATTTGATTAGGTCTACACAAATGTGCTAGATTATACCATCTAGTTGGTGAAATTCAAGCCACCTGGATATTTTAGCAACATCAATAAGAATAATTCTCTTTTTCCAAATCAGTAAATCCAAGATATATTAAAAAGAATTAATTAATGAGTACCAGATAGGCAAAACAAACATTTGACAATGAATCATATTATCAAAGGTTTTGTGGGAGATCCCTCTCAGCTTATGTTTAGATGTCAAATTATATTACCAAAACTAAACAATCTGTTAAACCGATCTCTTAATGCAATAAGTCTCAGCACCATACTCTCTTTTTTCCCCAAGTCCTTCCTGAATGCAGTGCAGCATTTAAGGACAACAGTAGTGAAAGCACCAGCAATAACGTTACATTAACAAGTCATTAGTATGAAATAGCTGACTCCTAATATTTTTAGTGCCATTAAGGTGTTTGGGTGTTTTTTTTTTTTTTTCTTAAATCATGTAGGACCTGATGATGAAAACTGCTAATCACCCAAGGAGCCATTATCCATGTGAGTCCAGCCAGGGTGACTGCATATGAGCATTAACACCCTGAGTGTGCATTTCTGGGTTATGCTTCTAGAGCATGATTGACCCAAAAAACTCATGGGGAATTTGTAGTAAATACAGCTGTTAAGATTAAATACAATGATATTAAGTATAAAAAGAGGGGAGAGAACACAGCTGCTGTCCTCTGGAGGACTTCTCTCAAAGTTAGTAACACAGATGGGCCTTTTTGTGCCTTTTTTTTATTCTCCAGAAGGAAGCTGCAGTAATTTAGGTAGAATATTATTTTTTTTTTTAAGGAAAGGATTTCTAGCTGAAGTCAGAAAGAAGAAGCCTTCAGTCTGGAAGTATTTATGAAAATATTTTATTTTAGTCACTTAAATATTTGTGCAGACATAGAACTATTTGAATTAAAATTGAGCAAGTTCTTTAGGCTGGAAAGAGAGGAAACACAGAGCAGTCAGGCTGACAAGTGAGAGCAGCTCCTAGACCCCAGTGAATGAGAGGTGTCAGTGTCTGTGCAAACCAATTCTGCTCCACATACTCCTGTTACCAAACTTCTAAACCAGGGTATAGATTACCTGTTGTTTGGTTCTTTGATTTATGAAGCAAAGTTGAGCATAGTTTGGCTTTTTGGATGAAGAGCTTTCTCTCTGGATGGAAGGCTGATAGCCACGAGCAGCCTGGGGGGAACAACCCAGTCCCACCTCAGGCTGGGTGCTGCCTCCATCATGCTTTTCAGAGGACTCTGTCATTGTTTGACATTGTTCTTTCAGACGCAGGGCTGGAATCAGCTTTCACCCAGAGCAGAGGTGACATTTCTGACACATCCACGCTCTCTGCTCACCAGATTTAATGACAGTTCTTATGGTGTGATGGCACCACAGGTACGGATCCAAGGGATTATGGTAGCCAAAGAAGAGTGTTTGTCTAGGCACAGCCTTGTCAGAAGTGGTGTTAAGGTTTATGTTATAACTTGTCACTGCAGCAGTAAGTTGGAGTAAAAGCTTTCTAAATCCACATAATCGTACTTAATTGTTTACATAATGAAATTATTTTTAAAAGAGAACAATTGGATGATGATGATTCAGTCACAAGAATTTGTTCCTAATCTCCAAACTAGCCTCCTCTGGGAAGATTCATTATCAGAAGGATATGTCTTCACTCTAAGGTAGTTACATGTCTGTGAAACATGCCCAGTACATAAACATACCTGAAGCAGAAAGCAGATGGGTGGCAAACACATCCCACCACAGCTTTGAGAAGCCTGCAGAAAATTGCCAGGCTTGCTTTGGCCTATTTATTCCACTGAATATAAAAGAAATGGGAGTTATTGTTGTGAATCCACAGGTCATAGCAAGATGCTAGAGAGGCACTAGAGATGCCCATGGGGCTGAAACTGAGGCTGAAGCTGTAGTTTTGTTATTGATGAGGTAGAACTCAGGAAGGGGGGTAGATTTAGGGACATTGATTTATGCTCATGGTGTTCTGCTGAGAACAGGTTGGGGCAGAGTCCAACCAGCAATCTGCTTTCTGCAGAAAAATTTCTTTGTGAAATTCTTAGAAAGTGAGTAGTGTTTTTTTTTTTTTTAAAAGAAACAAATAAAAACCTAGCAGGATTAAAACCAAAAGTATTTTCAGTAATACAAGGAGAGATAGATATTTACTGGGTATTTCCATATTTTATTTCAAGTTAGTACTAAAATTGTAATTATTTTAATGCCTGTGACTGTACCCAAGTCTTGTCTCAAAACTGAAGAATTATAAGTTTAATTAATTCACTGTATTCTGAGTTGCATTCCACAACAAAACTAGCCACAGGGCTTAAGGTCCCCAAAACCACTGGAGCTTTATGGCACTACTTTAAGTTATTTTCCCACCTTCTTTATAGCCTGAATATGACTTGAAATCGTATCTTATCAGCCTGAGTGAGAATTACATGAGGAACAGCATTATAGCAGGACTCAGCAATGAAAAGGCAGATCCTCCAGGGCACTTACTTACAGCATCTTGTTTTACTATGCATGATAGCAAAGTCCTTTTGTGTGGTGAGCAGGTGGTTTTCCCATCCTGTTCAACAGCAGTCTGCAGGTGTTGTGTATGATCACATGTACTTCCTTCCTAAGTCATGCCCAGAACTGCAGCTCCAATAATAATAGTAATAATAATAATACTAGGGAAGTCCACAGTTTAAAGCTTTTTTTTTTTTTTTGTCAGAATACAGAGTAGAATCCTACAGATAAAAGGTCCTGCAGAGAGGTCTTACTTGGACTTAAGAACCTTTTACCTGTAGGATTCTGCTCCGTATTCTAACAATAAATACATCCCTATTCAGTCAAGGTGCAGCTGATCTCATGAGATTCTGGTTCTTGCTCATAGGGCAGATTGCATTTGAGTAACAGATGCCAATATTTTATACTAGTTGGGAATTACTTCATTTAAAGTGATATGAGAAATAATTTGAACTAGGCTACTGAGAGTAAAAGACACTGAGAAGTTGAGAATGTACACTTTGCAATGGGGAAAATGTAATGTGAATGGATTTTGAGAAGTACTGCTTTAGAGGATTGGATTGGTTGCTAAACTTGCCCACAAAAAATATTACAAAAAATGTTAACTGGAATTTCTGCAGTGCTTGAACCCAGGAATGTGTGGATGTGATCTGCAGATGAATCAGATCGCTGTTATGCTCCAGCAGGCAAAAATTAAACTGTAGACAAGCAAGTCAGGCATGCAGCAGCCACGCTGGTGTTTCTGGAGCTAGATAGATCTCCTGCAAGTGCTCAGGGACAGCCATAAAGCACCAGGGATGGGGCCTAGGGATGCCAAGTGACAAGTGGAGACTGCTGCACTGAGGAGGCTCAGCCTCCCAGCCAGCACATTGCTAATCAAGTCGAGCTGCTGCAGGAATGTTGAAATGCAAATGGCCCAATTAGAGTGCTTATTTTTCTAGATCTGTCTCAGAGAAACACTGTCATGGGTTTATCTTGCATGCTGATAAAGCATCCTGTTAACAAAAAGTTTGCTGTCTAAAGCAAATAGATGGTTGAAGGGAACAGCAGAAATTCTAGAATATCTTTACATGGGCTACATATTGGAATCCATAAATGTTGGGCTCCCTGATTACTGAGGATCAAAGGCACAAAGAACTGATTGATACTGAGCCCTTTAAAATCAATGTAGGAAAACGCTTGCCCATATTTAGCATTTTGAAATAAGAAATGATGAAGTGATTTCAGCTCTAAGAGACACATTGTGGGCAGCTGCTGGTCATGGGTTAAGGCTTGTATTATTGTTAAGAGGTAACAACAACACAGATCTTAACTGAGGAATAACTAGTCAGAAAAAAACCCCAAGTTATTAAATATTTTTATGAGAAATTGTAGTCAGGAATAGCCTACTTACCAAACAGGCCACACCTAACCAGCATCTTGGATTCATTCTCTATTCCAAATAGCTTGGATGGTTCATACAGCATATTTGTCCACAGAACTGATTCATCTTTAATATCTTTCATTGTATTTTTAACTCCTTTTAAAACTAAGCTTGAGAAGGGCTTAACTTACTTGATAGTAATCTAGAAAGACAGAAAATGGTCATTATTGCCAGTTTGTGGTTAATTATAGTAAACTCTTATCTGTAATTTACTCCCACCCATAATGGAAACTAGAGTTTTGCTCGAATGTGCATTACATTACATGGGGTTCCATCCCACGTGGTGGCACGGCACAGTGTAACTTCATAGGAGCAGATGAAATGTGACATGTTTTTTCAATGTATCTGAACAAAACGCAGGGATATGTTCTGGTAGGGAAAACATTTACAGAGGACCCAGCTCAACAAGCCCGGCTTGCGCCAAGGCGCAGCCTCTAATGGAAATGCTAATAGCCATGGTTTTCTGCAACTCTTGCAGAAGCAAATCCAGAATATCTTTTAAGTGGGAGTCTTTCTTTATGGTCTTCAGATGTTTATAAATATGCACAACCTAATCTGATTAGGGCCAGACTCTACATGCTGCCTGCTCTGACAAAAGGGTAGAGAGTTCTTGCCTGCAGCCTGTGAATTCTGTTCCATTCTACGGCTCTTCTGGTATTACAGTATCTGAGCACTTTTAATAAAGTATTAAACAACAGCCAATTCTTTGTTGCACTGTCTTCTGTTGGAGAAAGCAGTGCGTGCACTAGTAAGTGGGTAAAGCTAATCAGAAAATCTTTGAGGGAACAGGTTTTTTTTTTCTTGCAGAATGCACTTCAATTGAAATAAAAACATTTGATGCAATGGTATCAATTTTAAGAATATGGAGCAGAAGGAAAAAGTAAGAAGGGATTCTTACAAAGCTTGCAATGTGTAAGCTTGCATTTTTGAAGTGGAGATCTTTCAAATTTATGCTGCTTTCAGTACTGCAATAACCAAACTAAAATTTTTCAATGTAGGTGAATATAGTATTTCATTTGGTTAAAGGGAAGTCATGAGGAACTTCTAATTTTTCTGTCTTTCATCCCACATCTGAATTTAATCATATTTTAAAGTAGCATATTCCTTCATGAAACAGAATGTCTATCCTCTGCACAGGTTCCGCTTGGGGAATTTCACTTACTGCTGAGCAGCTCTGGGCGATATTAAAATTGCCTAACTAACTTCCACATAGGTCTCGGATCTGTTGCTTGGCTCTGTGCCTTCCAATCTGGCTAGCCAGTAGGAAACAGTAGACTTTGAATACAGGTTTAAATTTGGTCTGTCTGAATACATCCTTCCATCCCTTTCATAAGATTCATTCTGTGGCTCACTTACATTGACTATTATTAAGCCCTGTAACAGCTTCCAAATGACATTTTGGCTCATCTGGTTTAATGTCATCTTATGAAACAAAAAAGGACAGATCCTTAGGTGTCTATATGCGTGTTGGGACCTCTTTCCACCTCCTCACTTCTCCTCCCCAAGAGGTACATAATATGACCAATGGTTGGTGGTGAAATCATAAAAATTCATCACTTGTTCACAGCGTGGAAGTCAAGAAAGAATGAACGGTCAGGAAGACAATTTTTTAGTGTAAGGTAATGTTGACCTCAGAAGGAATAATTTGTGCACTTCAGCATCTGCAGCTGTGTAATAGTCACCAGGGAGCTGTCTGACTCTGAATATACATATATATTCTTTAAAAAGTGTCAGGCAAGCCAGAACTCCAAATGCAAAATGTATTGCTGAGGATCACTGGGAGGATTTGTGTCTCTCTCTGAAGAGCAGTGGTGTAGAGAGCAGCAAGTGATACAGATGCAATTGGAACATTTTCATATCCTGATGAGGACAGGCTCTTTGCAATGCTGCTCAATTTAGGGAAGAGAAAATTGCTCCATTTCTCTCAGACCTGCATCTGCAATTTCAGAAGAAGGAAAGTGTCTCTAAAGAGAAGTACATCAAGAAAGTTCAATAGGAAATAATTAAGTTTTCATCCAAGACAAAGGAATTCTGCAGAAATAAGTGATGCTATTGTATGATACATAAATTGTGGTGCTTAGGCACATGGTTTAGTGGTGACCTGGTGGTGCTGGATTAACAGTGCACTTGATGATGTTAAGGGTCTCTTCCAACCAAAACGATTCTGTAATGGCATTGTCTTGTAAACCTTTATTAGGTAGATAAAATGGCCTCTACAGCAGTGTGAATAAACAGAAACACCTGTCTGTAGAGTTCAGCAGTGTTTCTACAGACTGAGACATGTACCAGTGGTGATGTTTTGTTCGTGTGTGGCTTTCAGTGTCCTCATCTGTGACCTTCAATGCTGTAGCCCAGACTGAGCTTTGACATAGCTCCCATTGGTAACTATTGCTGAGTTTGCTGCAAAGGAACCACTGGAACTCTAGAACACACTGTAATTAGTAGAAAGGACATACATTGGGGTGCACGTCTTTTCAAACAGAGTTGTTTTGTCTCTTGAAACTCACCTGTACATGGAAGGCCAACAGAAGTCTATACGTGATTTAGAAGTTTCTTAAGCATTGTGATATTAAGACTTAAGCAGAGCATAAAAAATCCTACACTGACTGGCTGCACAAAGCTGTCACTTTGTCTCAAGCACCACAGTGGAATTTCAAGGAGAAAAATGAATGTAGAAGCAGTCTCTGCTGTGGGGAACTTGCTGTAAGGTGGAACAAATCAAGAAGGCATGGATGCAGAAGTGGTGAAGACAATCAAGGGACACAGCAGAAGTGACTGATACTCGTCAAGTACAAAGTTATGCCTCTTCTGCTCTACCCAGAAAAATCCATGAGACAATAAAGTGTCATTCCTTTCTCACCTCTGTGATCCAGGTTTGTCTGGCTTCTTATTGACTCAGTACTGATAATTTCAGGGGGATTCATATTTGTGACTGTGACTTGCTGTTTGTGCACACATCCTATGTGTAATATTGCTCCTTTCTGAAATTAGTGACTTTCTCATGGTCTGTCTCACTGCTTACTCACACTTGTGATCCCTTTGCTAAATATTTTCAGACTATTCAGGGAAAATTAATAGCTTATATTGGCACAGTCATGAGTATTTTAAAAGCTGCACTGTTTCTTGTTTGCAGAAGTGTTCATCAGAAAAATTACCAAGGCAAATCATTCTATATATCCTTATAAAGGCACCATGATTTATTCAAAATCATATATCAGGTCCCAGTCATGGCTTTTGAATGAGAATGAGCTCTACATTTACAGCAGATCTGTAGCTGTTCTATGACTTCACTGAAATGAAAGAACTAGCTCCTCCTCCTTTTTGTAGGCATAAAAATATTCATTTCCTTGTGCAAGGCATAAAAGATTGCTGCATTAAGGGCAGAATACCTTCACATGAAAGGCAGTCTCCTGGGTTCACAGGAAGAGCTGTGCACCCATGTTTGGGGCAGAATTTGGCCACCTCGTATAAATGCAATTCAATATAAATACAAGAGCATTGTTTTCTCTTCTCTTGATTGTTCTAGTGAGACAAAAAAACTCATCAGAAGGTGAATCACTCTTGCAGCTGATACTTGCCAAGACATGAAAAAATGGGGATGGCCTGTGAAATAAGAGGCAATGGGAATAAGAGTGAAAACAAAGGAACTGTTCAAAAATACTAGATGCTATTGCATGATAATGGAAAATAATTACCAAAACCTATGAACGTTGCATCTGGATTGCTGTCTGCCCTTTTGTGGAAATTCTTATGTGTGTTTAAAGTGTCATGCTGGAAATTAATGAAGATAAAATTAAAACACTTGTAATGTAAAATATTACATTCCTTCTCATAGGATTGAGACACACCACTCAAGAGGATTAGCTTATAAAAAGTCAGATAATCCTCACTGGTGGGATAAATAGAACTTATAGAAATTCCTGAAGCATGTTCTCCAGAAGCATTTCACTAAAATTAATTTAGCAAAAAAATTGGAATTCCTTTAGACATATTTTTCAAAAGTTATTAAAGATCTATGAGAGTCATACAAAGTATTGTTTTCTAATGTACCCAAATTTCTTTCCTCCATCAGCAACACTAGACACTTGCTTACAATTCTGCTCATCCCAGCAGTGACGAGAAGGATGAACAAATGAGGTTTTGTGCTACAAGTCATCTTGTGAGCTATTCCGTGGTGGACTAGAGAAATAAATACACATACTCGTTGTTTGGTGAGGAGGAAAGAGAGTGCAGCACGTGGGGAATGGGATTTGGCTGCAGTCTGCAGCATGCTGATGCACTGGGATGTCTCAGTGGTGACTGGGACAGAGATTCTCAGCTGGAGGAGGAGTGAGGATTCCTGCCCAGGACTGACAGCTTCTCACCTGTTATCCATTAAAGCTAAGTGAGTAGGCAGGCTGAGGAGCCCAAAGAGCTCAGTAATTAAACAGGAAAACATCTGGGGAAATTTATGAGAGGGAGAGGGAAAGAGAGAGGGAAATGTTCCTTAAAAGTACTGAAGAACTGATGATAAGTTACTGAGAGAGCAGTGAGGTGAACCCCAAGAGCAGAGCCCACAAAGGGACAGGACACAGCAGGTGGGTGATGTGGTGCATTGGGGTGGCTAAGGCTAGGAGAAACATTTTCTGCATAAGCATCACTTGAGGGGAATCATTAAAGAGTAGATCTCTGGAGCAGTGTAAGCCAGAATTTAAGATGAAAGGAAAATTGGCTGCTAATTGAGGGATGATTAGATTTTCTTTACTAAAAAGAAGAAAGAGAAATGGACAGAAACAAAACCAGGAGTAATGGAACCATGTCACAGGACAGGAAAAAGGAAGAAAGACAAGACCAGAGCCTAGAACTGGAGAAATGCTGAGATTAGAAAAGGCATCTGTGAGAGACAATAGAAGAAATGGTTGTTTTGTTGAAGGAGAAAAAAAAAAAAAAACATGGAAAAGACTGTGGGGAAAAAAAAGTATTAAAAAAATGGCTCAAATTCAGTCCTTTGAATAAAGTCACAGGTAATTTTATGGTTTTAGAGAGCTCTTGCAGAGTGACTATGCAACCTGAGTACCTGCATTGGAGTACTGGTCTTCAAGAACAAAGGCTGATCTAGCTGATGAGAGTTAAATTGAAAGCTGGGGAAAGCAAATTTGGGTAACTAAGCTACATAAGGGTGTGTGGATTACTTTGGGCAGTCAGGTATGAATATTAAGCACTTACAACTAAAGAACTAGGCTTGGACAGTAAGAAATTACCGTAATGTTGCCTTACTGGTACCAGGAACAAACCAAATGGATGAACTTGAGAAATTGGAGCAGTCTGTAGAACAAGACAAAATACAGTCAGAACAGCAAACTGTAGTGAAACACAACTCATGACTTGAGGGCAGGAGCTGAAGGGGTAGGGCTGCTCAGGAGAGGACACCAAAGATGAATGTGCTTGGGCTGTGATGTACATCAGTGTTCCCTCCTCACAGGGTCAGTGAAAGCAAACAAGTGATTCTGTTTTACAGATGTTTTTGATAGGTGGAGAAGACTTTGAACAGACTTTGTAAGATGTTCATAGGAAATAAATCCAAACTCAGTTGTCACAATTGTTTGCTGTTTCAATCTAATAGAAAGGTAAAACGAAGTAACTAGACTTTTCCATGTCAAAAATGCCAAGTTCCACATTTCTGCTTAAGAAAGAGAACACAATTGCAGAGCTGGGATGACTTGAATCCAGTGAAAGTTTGAGTTTCTTTAAAGAAAAAGAACCCAAACCTGTCTGGAATGTGTATTTTTAAGTCAAGGAGGGAAATGTTACAGGAAATTGCTCTGGATTTACTTGGATTGGTGATGCATAGTATGAAAAATACAATTTATAGCAACCAATTAAAAAAATCATACTAAATTTATCCAAAGGAGAATTAAAAGGCAATTTATGGAATGCCTGCATGGGGAAAAAAACCTGCTCTTGAGAACCAGTATTTTAACACAAAAAGATATAATGACATCTAACACTTAGAACATGATGCTGGACAAAGTAGTGCAAGGATGAATGTGAAACCTGTTAGGCAATGAAGAAAATAACTAATATTAACGAGTCCACTTACATATAAAATTCTCACTCAGGTGTATTATCAACCAAATCTTTAGTTTTCCATTAAGCAGAGGTACAGACATTCCTAGTTTATTTGCAGACTTCCCTGATTTTAAAATATAATGTATAAAATAGTTTTAAATTATAACATACACAAAATTATTTTCTTCTTTTTTAAACCTGCTCACAAATTTTTTGCTAGAAATTATTTTCTTCTTTGTTGCCTAAGAAATGGACTCCTTGTAACAGTGTGGTAGGAATGGTTTAAACAGAATGAGGGCAGAGCAGCAGGGTAGATGTGAAGCTCTGACTGCACCCAACCCATGTGTTAGGGTTCTGCATTATTATTCTCTATGACACCAATCTTTGCAGCAGGTTTGCAACTGAGATTCATATTCATTTATTTCTATCTCATGGCTCAGATTCCTCAGCTGTCAATTTAATACAGGTATCCCAAACAATGGCAAAATAAAATTATTTATAATGGCTCCCAACAGTCCCATACAATTATTTTATGATTTGTCTGTTCACTTACGTCATGACAACATTGCTTTTGTGGAGAGGCAATGGGCTGGAGGAAATCTCCTACAGAGTGTAGAATAGTTTTGTATAAGCAATGGATTCATGTTCTTTCCCCTAGTTATAATGGCACTCTTATAGGTCAGTAAAAGGCTCTCGGTCTCTTTTTGGGCAAACCTCCTGCCTCCTTAAGCTGAGAGGTGAATCCTACAACTGAGTAAATATTTTATTTTCATATATCACCACTAGCACTGTAATACCAACTTTTCAAGGTAAATAGCCTCTGAAATTGCAATTGTGATACCCGAATGGCATGTCTATCCTTTGAAGTCAGACTCTGCAGTGCAGAATCAAAAGTAAATAGTGAAACCTAAAGTGCTTTGGGTTTTTCTAGTTACTGTAATTTTGGTTTGAGCGCCTGGGTAAGCAGAAACCAGAGATGACAAGAGGCAGCCTTCCCATGGCATAGAGCCCTAACAGAGATGCTGGTGTCCCATGTGGTAGTGTCATTTATTTGCCTGTGAATAGTTAGATTTTGTGAGGTAGATATTTGTCTGGAGGAGCTGGACAGAGATTCACCTAGCAGCCATCTGAGATGGAAGCCTTTCAGAATAAATTCAACCCAGCACAAAAGGTGATCTTTTGTTCAGTTTAAAAGAACAACAGCTTCTTCCTTTCAGAATCCGAAGGAATAAAGTCTTAGGTGTGGGTTTTAAATGCATAATTGTCATGCAGAGTATTGTGGTTTTAGTCACAAATCCATTTTTGGCACTTGGATAAATGACCTAATTTTTAGAGTGGGTGGAACACCTACTTTTGATCAGCCTTTTTGCAGTTTTTTTTTCCCCTGTGAGCCCAGCTGAGGTCACTGGGTAAAAACCACAGTAGCTGGCTGAAGACCTTGCAGCATTTGGAAAGCCACGCTGTAGCTCAGGGACATCTGCCTTTGCACGGGGGGCAGGAACAGGGAGCTGGTGGCATGTGGCAGCGGAGGGACATCAAAACCCTGCTCTGTGCAATGCCAGTCCACGCTCTGGCAGGCACCCGGTGATTCAGAAGTGCCAGTGCTTTGTGTGTGTGGTGAAATGGGTTTTGAAGGAGGTGGGTTTTCAGAGGAGAAGGCGCAGCAGTGCCCTGCCAGCTGGTGGGAAGTTACGTGCTATTGCAACACTGTAAGAGCAGAATCAGACTGATTCTCAGAGACTCGCTGCAGTTAATGAAACAGAAAAACACCCCAGTATGCAATGACTAAACCCTTAATTACCTCTCTGAATGATGGAGAGAGGCTAAAATCTGATAAATATATTTAATTGCTGGCAATTACAAAAAAAAAAATCTTTTTGAAACTCACCGTGTATTTTGTAATATCATTTCAACACTGCGATGACAACTATGCTACTCTTAGGAAGTGGGTGACAGGAAATTTCTTCCATTAATTCATTAATTTTAGTGGAGCAGGATTAGGAGCAATGTTGCAAGGAATGTCAGACACCTTCAGCAAAACTGTGGTGTGGGATTGGTGAGAGCCTTATGCTCAGAGGTGTTTTTTTAATCTATCTCTTTGAGAAAGGAGATTGCTGTGTGTAAGAGTGGCTGTTCTTTGGAAATTACTTTGAGCTACTCTGTAGAATCATAGCTTGTATTTAAGGACAAAAGCAGTCCCCTACACTTCAGTAAGATTTCTTGTAGGTGAGTAAACAGCCATGGCTGTCATATTCCTCCCCAAACTCTACAGTCCTCCATTTATCTCCAGTTAATTTCTTATGAGAAAAATCATGGAAGCCTGTTACAAAATAGACTTCATAAATTATTACCAAAACTTGAAACAAGAATAAAGTTTTCACTGATTTGTGTGTTCAGTAAGAGTAATAAAAGGTGGTGTTTCCTGTAAAATTGGCAAAAGCAGAAAAAAATAATCCCCCAGCTGATTTAATATGTGCTGCCAAGCCATTGATTCAGTGTTCCTAAATTTTGATTGATAATGTAACCTACCAAAATCTCACAGAATGCCATCTAAAAGTGCATCTAATCTTACTGAAACCAGATACAATGGATTTAGAACATGGCTGAAAAGTTCAGGGATTACTCAGGAGAGGGAATGAAGCATCAGCTAGTGCCGTGACTTTGGGCTGTACTCAGAGAAGTTTGTTAGGGACTCAAGTCGTTCCATGCCTGATTATGTGAAAAATAAATTTGGTAATAGACACATAAATAGCCTGCCTTAAGTTTTTTCCATATTCCCATGCTCAAGCATCGTCTGAGAACCTCATCATCTTCTATATATTTAGTATTTCAATGAAGTGGGAAAGCACTGTTATCTCCAGATGAGGTAGGAGGAAAAGGTTCTCAAATGATAAATTTACAGATGGGGAGGAAGGGCACTGAGAGACCAAGTAATATACTGAAACCTGGGGCAGAGGAAAGAAGTGAATCCAGGTGTTCCCCCTCTCTCGCCTGCCCTTCCTCTCACAACTGTCGTTGGGCTGGGAGGTGAAATTCATCCTGCTGCAGAGAGACCACCAAGCGCCTGCACCCCTGCAGCTCTTCAGGAACTCAGAATCCAACAGCTCTGGCACTGCTTCCTTCCCCTGCATCAAACCCATCTTCAGCAGGTGACGTGCAGCCACAGCAAGGGAAGACCTTTACAGAGAGCTTGTCTGATGAAGGCTGCCACTGAAAAAGGGATGAGAGCCTGCTCTGAGATGCGGTTAGCTGAAGCATCCTAGGTGTAGCTGGATGGGTCATCTGTCCTCTAAAGCCCTTCACCTGATTGCTAGGTCTTTAAAAAAATAGCAGAGTGCTAGTGGCTGGGTACACTTACAGGGAGAGTGGTCGTGGAAGCTTGAGCAGGACAGACTGCAGTGTCAGGTGTTACACTGGAGGGTCTGCAAAGGCCTTGGCAAAGAGAGGAAAGGGGATGTGGCTGATGAGGTGACTTGGGTTTAAGTATTTTGTTCTAGGAAGAAATAAAGCTGGGAGCCTGGAGAGAAAGGGGCTGAAGCCCTGAAGCCAGAGCACATTGCTGAGTGTGCCTGTGGTGTCTGGGGGGCTGCACCTGCCTGGAGGGAGCTCCCAGCCACTCCCGGGCCAGGGAGAAGCAGGATCTGCCTCTGGGAAGGACTGCCTGGGGCACCAGTGGAACACCTCTCACGAGGCAGTTGTATATTTACAGTGATATATAACCTATTTAGCATGTTATACGTTAGGATGTGATGCTGACAAAATGTGTTTGTGCTTTTATAAGCAAGAAAAAGACTTCAAATTTTACACAGTGAACCATTACTCCAAGCTCATTGTCACTAACTTCCACCAATGAGATGACAATCTGCATGTACCACTTCACTTTTAATTAAAAAATCACTCATTAGGAGGCCAAAGCTTGTCTACTGAGAAGAGTCTCATGCAGTATCTCAAGCTCCATTTGCATCTGTTCCCCTGCACACCATGTACAAAAGGCTTTTACACGGTGTGAAGAAGGAGTGCTGTGTAAAACAGTGGGGTTCAGGTTTGCTGTGATAGCCTGGGCCTTGGCAAAGACATAATTGTTCAGCAATACCCTAAATACATGAATCTGTGCAACAGGAGGATGAAAACTAAGCTTTGCTGGAGGACTCACTCATAACCATCATGCAGTGTTAAAATTGTTCAGTCTTAAAACCTTGTTCTTTCATTTCTTAGACTGGGTGGCTACTCCAGGTATGTCTCTTATCTCTAGGCAGCGAAGACAAATGATTCTGTCCACTGCACATCTGGATTTGGCTGCTGATGTAGCAGGAAAAGCTGTGAGCTTGGACTGGTGGACTTTTCTCCCCACTTATGTTTCCACCTGGGAGGCCTGTGCAGCCCACAGAGCAAAACTGTGCTTTGTCCCTCCAGTGAGGAGAACCAGAGAAATCACAGAGTCATGGAATGTTAGAGGTTGGAAGGGACCTCCAGAGATCATCGAGTCCAACCCCCCTGCCAGAGCAGGACCATCTAGTCTAGGGCAGGTCACACAGGAACGCATCCAGACGGGTCTGAAAAGTCTCCAAGGCAGGAGACTCCACAACCTCCCTGGGGAGCCTGTTCCAGTGCTCTGGAACCAGTAAAGAAGTTCTTCCCCACGTTGAACTTCTTGAAATGGACATGGAGACTCTCATTCATCTTTCTTTAAGAGATTTCCTGTATGTTTGTTTGCCTGCTTTTTACGGAAACTGATTTTATGGAGCAGCTGAGAGCCTGTGTCACTTTAAGGTCTTATTGGAAACATCAGCTTGCAGTCAGCCTGCCACAGCCCTTCCTTTGACACAGCGTGGGTGCTGCTTCATGTATTTTGGGGCTACCCTTATTATGTGCCTGTCTAGCTGATGGGGTCTTTGTCATTGACTTTGGTAAGAGAGGCACCACTACCCATTCTTGTCCATCATGTATGTCCATGTATCATACAACTGTCTCATCCACAAGCTCAGTAGAGAAGTGACTCTTTTTACTCAGTAACTTCAAAATGAAGGGTGATTAAAAAAAAAAGAAGAAATTATGTTTGATTTTGCTTTTATTGTCTACTAGTTGCTACTGATTACTTCTAGAGTCTTCCTTACTATGCACAACAATAAATATTTACCTGACACCACTGTGCCACACACTCTGCCGTAGCCCCTGCAACACAAATATCAAGTGTCTGGGATTTAACCACTAAACTCTATAGCCACGAGACATTTTTATTTCAAAGTGGAAGGTCTTGTATTTATTTTAGAACCATAATGGAAAGAACAGATTCACAGCTTTAGAACTCATTCTTTCTTGGTCTGAAACTGCCTGAATTTCATGACATGCAGACATGTAGAAAGTTCACCTTTTCTCCCCCAGGCATTTGAGAATGACGAATAACTGTGGTGGTGGTGGGGAAATCACTTTTTACTGTTATTATTATTACCTGTCTTAACAGTAATGGTTTATATTAAATTCTGCTGCTTTTCTTAAGTTATTACTTGAGATTAGGGCTGTGAGAGGAAAAAAATGTCTGAAAATATGGTTTAGATAGAGTCAAAAGCATTTAAATGAAAACCAACTATTACCAATACTGGTCAAAGAAAACTTTTTCCTGAGCTTGGAACAAATCAGTTTCCTTCCATGGTGGGCATATGCAATGGAAGCAAAGCAATACAAACAAAAGGGCTGGACTTAAGCACCTTTCCCAGAATGGTATGGCAGGAACATCTTCCTACATTGAAACAGTCCAGCTCACCAAGCACACATCCAGACATAGGTGATTTCAGCCTGCAGCCTCTGGTCACAAGGAAAATGAACTTAAATGGATGGTAGGGTGGCTGGAAGTCTTTATGATCTTTTGTTCATGTTAATTTTTTCCCCTCAAAAGTGATTTGAAAAGACTAAGACTAATTGTAGGTATTCCCTAGTAAATACACTATTTATAGGAAAAAATTCAGATTTTTAGGGTGGTTCATTTTTAAACAGTGAGAAGGCTACATCCATATGGTTAGAGGTTGCCAGTTAGTTTTATATAAACCAAATAAATATGTACAGTTGTGTTGAGAAGTTATCATTAACACTGCAGTAGCTTAAAATACTTCAGGTTTAGATAGAAACCCATTATACTCAGCACTGTGTAAATAGAGACCAAAGACAATACCTGCCTTTAGTCACTTCTAGTTTAAGACAAGAAACAGTGGTAGTGAAGGTAGTGCCACAATAGTGGTAGTTGCACCAGAGAGACAAGAAAGCACATAGAAATACTTAAGCAAGAGTAGCCAGAGTAAAAAATTTAGTATACTGTGCTATCAAGTGTTTTCCTGTGGCTATTCCAGGAAAGGAAACATTGCTGGAAGCATTTGTGAGAGAACAATAAGGTGGGTTTGGTGACATTTATGGGAGCTTCCTCCAGGCATGAAGGCTGGCATGGGAGAAAGGGCAGAAGTGCTCATCAGTGCACATAACAAACGGGTGATGATGGCAGGCATCACTGGCTGATCCCTGGAGAGAAATGACATGTTGATAGCATGGAAAAAATGACAGGTGGAGTGTAGATAGGTCACGAAGAACCTTTAGAGTGAAGATGAATAGTGGATGCTTGATGCAATGCCAAGTTCACAGATGATTCAGTGTTTTCATTTTTGAAAGTCTGAATTTCCACACTATTTCTATTTGATTAATGCTATTGAGGTTTTTTTTACTTACTTCCTCATAATAACAGACATCCTGTTCATTTTAAAAGGAATCAATTCAAAATAATTGATGGATTCCATAAGCTCAATGAAGATGATATCATCATGACACGTTGATACATTTCTATACTATAAGCTACAATAGCTCAGTGCACAGAAAAGGTGATTGAAATTACTTAATAGAAATTGCTTGATAGTTTTTAGGTAAAGAGCATCAAGCAGCTTGTGGTAGGTTTGAGACAGGTAGCATTAATTGTCTGGAGAGAGACTTTTAAAAACTATAGTTCAAGATTGAATGCTACCCAAAGGTAACATCTGGTAGTTGAGTTTGTTCGGATGTGTCTACCCTTTTAACTTGTGATATTACATGAAGATTTCTTTTTATGCCTTTCCAAGAGTTGAAGTTTGGTGTGGAGAAACTGATCCCAAGATGCATTTTCAGTGATGAATGCACTGAAGAAAAGACTGGGTATGCTTTTTCAGTCTCGTGTTTGCAGTTCACCTCTCTTCTCTGAGGGAACATGGGCAGGCATCCCTATGGCAACAATGGTCTGTATTTGTCCCTCTTTCTACTGATACCTGAGGGTTCAAAGTAGCTAATCATGTTATATATGCACAGTTCTACAAGAAAGCTACCTTTCCACCCTTGTTTGGAAGCCAGGGTTGTCTGTGGGCTATCTGTACATGCAGCACCCCAAGTAATGAATATTTGGTAGAAGCATCTCATTGGTACCTGAGAAAAAATATTAAAGCACCTCAGAATCTCAGTTTGACAAAAGGTGTCTTCACTTGTATGAGCAGCAGGCAATGTTCATACAGTAACATCTTTACCAATGGCTAACTTCTCTTACAATAATAAATAAAGCAGAGCATTGGCTTCCTAAGGCAGTCTATTGACCATCCTCTTGATGTTCCAATTGCTGATGAAGTCGAAGAAAATCTTGCATTTCTTCATCCGTGTAGGAAGAATTTTGGAATCCTGAATGAAAACTTCCACAGATCTTGGTGAGAACGTGCTTGCCAGCATCTCTATTGCACTTGCTTTGTTCAGAGCATAGCAGTCAGCTGGGCTTTATCCGTGAACCCTGCTTAGTAGAAGAATGGGAGAAAGATGTCTGTGTGGCATAGTCTGATAGCAAGGCACTGAAGTGCTGTATTCTTACATATATATTACATGAAAAATATTCATGCCTCTCATTCTTATCAAAACTTTATCACAGACAGCTAATTTCAGCTTCCCTTCACATGCTACAACACATGCCTGTAACAGTGGAAGTCAGGGGCATTTTGTATTCTGAAAATCCATGAGAAAGAAATTACAAGGTCATGACATCTGAAACCGAGATGAGAAAAAGTAGGGTGGGAAGAATCTGCTGTCTTTCAGGAATATGTGTGAATGTGAAGAATCAAAACAAGTGTTCCCACAACATTTCTAAAACAAGTGGTTTTGTCTTCAGCTGCTGTACGTTGGAGGAATTACATTGATTTATATAGTGCTAAGATACAACCATTTGAACAGGTGGATACATGCCCCTTTCCTGAATGCTAAATGTACATTTAAGTACCAGAGTGAAGGCATCCAAATTTAACAATTTTGGCATGTACCTTCTCTCCAAACTTCCATACCCCCCCAAAAGCAGAGAAGCTTCTTCAAGGGATTTGTATTCAGTTTTGTCTTTTGTGTTCAGTTTTGGGCCCTTCACTACAAGAAAGTCACTGGAGCATGTTCAAAGAAGGGCAACAAAGCTGGTGAATGGTGTAGAGTGCAAGTCTTATGAGGAGCAGCTGAGGGAACAGAGGTTATTTAGGCTGGAGAAAAAGAGGGTCAGGGGAGACCTTCTCACTCTTGACAGCTACCTGAAAGGAGGTTGTAGGAAGGTGGGGGTCAGTCTCTTATCCCAAGTAACAGGTGATAGGAAAACAGCTTCAAGTTCTGCCAGGGGCAGCTTAGATGGGACATTAGGAAACATTTCACTGAAAGCCCTGTTAAGCCCTGGAACATGCTGCCCAGGGAAGTGGTGGAGTCACCATCCCTGGAGCTATTTAATGGACATGTAGTGCTTAAGGACATGGTTTAGTGGTGGGCTTGGCAGTGTTAGGTTAATAGTTTGATTTGATGATCTTAAAGGTCTTTTCCAACAAAAATTATTCTATGAACATCTACTGCTGTTCTAGAAATGTTTTTGAAGTATTACAGGAGTAAGAATCTTTTCTTTTTGATATTTGCTTTTAGAGGGGTTTATATATAATCCCTTTTAAATTACTGTGCCTATGGAAGTTTGCATCATAAGGCACCTTATAAATTATACTGTATTATACTGTATGGAAAGTCAAAATATGAAGCTATATGTCTAGACAATGTCTTATAATTAGTGTTTGGTTTCACCATCTGAGTGGAAGTGTTGACTGCCTCTCAGCTATATACCCCTGAGTAAATCCCTGTATCTTGAAACTCCACATATTTATAGGTAAGGATCCTAGTATGTAGTATTTGGTTCTTTTCTCTCTCTGTATTTTTAGGCAAATGAGTGTTGAATGTTAAATTAAACACAAGATTTTCAGAAACAGGAGCCTAAAGTTATTTTTGCACAAACATTTGTGCAGGGCCCGCTAGAGAAGAGCTGGACACCATATGAAGCCTTTAGATACTATCAAAAGCTACTGACTGCTCAACACTAGGCAGTCAACTGTTACCAAAATATGCAGAGAGATGACCAGCAGTGGCCACCAAATGCATCAAAATGATGTTTCTTGTTCATGTTCTGTCCATGTGCAGGACATTTTGACACCTTTCTTTCTGTAACATTTCAAGGTAATTATATATTTTGCATACAATGGGCCAGAACCAGGTTTAGTATCTGACCCATCTCAGCTGAGTCTTTATAAAACGCAGCTAGAGATCAGCAGCAGTATAAAGGAAGGAAGAATACTTCATAAAGAATGAAAAATAGTCGAGGATTTTGAAGGCCACAGATGTCCATTCTCATGCAAAGTGGAACCAGTTTTGAAATTGGGTTAACTTAATAGGCTGTGAATTATACAAGCTCTTTAAGTTAATCTGATTTCATAGCCACCTTAGCGTATCCACACTTAACTGTCTGAGGACCAGAGCACAAGTCCTTTGAAGTGTCAGATGAGGTGGATATTGCTGCAGATTTCCATGCCATGGGAGGATGATGCTGGTGGGATCTGCTACTGAAAGGTATTTGAACCTCAAACTATGACATGAATAGGTTGGTGCAGAAAACGTCATTGCCAGCACTCGTTTGCTTGGAGTGATGACAAATGATTATGCCGTTTCTTTCCATTGTGTGCACAGTTCTCTGATGTTATTCCATCCTCTCTGCTATATCACAAAGATCATTCAGTTTCTGATTGAAGTCCCTGGCATCTTACTTCCAATGCCCTGCGGCATTAACACATTGCATGATTCTGTTTCAACATCCTTTGCTTCTTGGCAGAGATTTCCTTCTATATTCCAAGCCTAGACAGTGCATGAAAGGATTTCTGAGCTTTTATACAACAATCTTGGCTGCTTTATTTTCCTTTTTTTTTTTTTTTTTTCTAGTGACTATTTTATCTCTCCATTAGATGTAATGAAGACATGAATTACACAGAGAGGTTACCTGAAGGTAAATGTAGGATTCAACACAAATGTTGCCAGAAATGAAGCTTTTTGGTAACAGATTTTTTTGATAAGTGAAAAATGTAAAACCTCAGATTTGTTTTATCCCAATTCAACTGAAAAAAATACATACGTGCATGTGCATATACATATTTGTGTGTATATATATGCATATATACAACCCTCCATGCACTTCTGTGATCGAACTTTTCATCAAAACCAAAATTCCTTCTTAAAACAAACATTTTTTTATTAAATGGAATTTTCTTCGGGAAAACTGATTCTCTAAACCTTTTCATACCTGTTCCAGGCAGAACAACAACAGACTGATTCTCTGCTTGAAACTGCTTGGAAGGCATTTTATACCAGACCATCCAAAAAGAGCGTGTTATGAAGAAGTAGTATGAGCGAGCCCTCTCTCAGGAGAGAATAATAAATTCACAAGTGCTCAGAAATCTCCCAGATGACCATTCCTGTCTTTCCCAGCCTAATGCAGAGCATATTAGGTAATGAAAGTAAACAGAAAATGCACACACCAATATTTCCTGTAGCACATAACTGCATCCTCACCTAAATGCTAATCACAAGCTGATACTTGCCTGCATAAATCTAATCAGTTTCTTTCAGAATTGCATGAGGAGTGATTTCTTTCATCTGCATGGGAAAACATCCAAATTGAGTATCACATTTGTGTCCTCTAATAGTGCTGTTTTTTCTATCCTATACAGTAACAGGCCTCTCTACTTCTTACAAGTGTCCTGATAGCAACACACTCATGCTCATTTTAATTTCCTTGGCATCCAGCTCTGAAGGCAGAAGGGGTTTTAAGTGCATAGACACATATCCTGCCAGGTACTGAGCAATTTAACTCGAAAAAGGTGTTTTGTCACTATATACAGTCGGACTGTGTGTTGATATTAGGTGTGATGATATACAGAAGCAGGACTCTTGGCTGATGTAAACTAGCGTAGCTCCTATCAAGAGGAATAATTCTGGTTTGCTGGGTATAAACACTGTAATACAGTTGTGTTGATTGCTCAGGGATTGTAGTTAAATCAGGAAAGGTGGAGAAAACCTGGGGGTTAAGTTTGATCTGTTGATTTGTTAAAGTTCTGCCCTGTCCACCCCACAGGTCTCATGGGTGAGGGGAAGGGGATATCCTGCCCTGTGCTCAGCACAGGCACAGCTCCACTTAGCTACGTGCTTCCCTGCAGTTTTGGATACCCATTTGCCACATTATTATATGTGACAGAAGGTATGGTGAACAACATGTTTTTGGTCATGTTGTTCTCCAGCAGAAGACGTCTTCAGCTTGGTGAGTGTAAGCACCAGGTAGCAAAGGTGCAACCTCGTGACCTATAGGTTGTATAACTGATGCAGGTCCTGGCATGAGTGTGTACCCAGCTGGAGGCACATGAAAATTTAGAGGCTGAAGAGGAAAATATCTATAGATGTTAGGAAGAACAACTTGGTTTCTGAACTGCTTTGATCTCAAATGAGTTCAGTTTCAACAAATTGGACTTCAGAGCCTCGGCTCTGCCCAAGCCCAGCAGCAGCCTGTGCCCATTTCCCGTGTTGGGCTTTCAGTCTCTGTGCATCACTTTCCCAAAACAGGAGGGTAGCAGGGCCTCAGAGAAGCAGTCACTATGGAAAAATCCTGGTTTATTCAATATCATGCCAATGGAAGCCATTGGACTACAGAAAACAATGAAGGATATTTTGTTGACAGTTTTATTTTATATCAAATATTTTTTAAGACTATCTCCTCTCCTTCTCCTTCTGGGATGTAAAAATAAACCCAGCATTTTTACATTAAGCTCAGGAAAAATTTAGTAGAGAATTAAACCTAAAATAGAATTATATGTGTTCTGCACACCTCTTGTTTCACAGTTTTAAAAGTTGCATGGATTGGCTGCTGCACATTTTTCCCTTGTCAAACTCCCCAAAAAGCAATTACGTAAGTGCCCGTTACAAATGAGTCACCAGCATTATTTTGTTTTATAAAATCAAAATGCTTTAGCACTGAACTGCTTCTGAGAGTGCAAAAGAGCATATATAAAACTCAGCCTGCTTCTGCTTTAACCCTTCCTAATTCAAAAGTGGGCAAGTAAATTATAGCTACTAAACACCATTTCTTGTTATTGAAGAAAAGTTTATTCATGTGTAACTAAAGAGGTGGTGTTGAGCAAGCCTTAATAAACCACTGAAGGCAAGATAAACTTAACAGAGAATCTTCTTTACTTAATATTTACCAGATAATATTATTTCCCATATCTTTAAAGCTAAAGTTCCTTTAAATCTAAACTCCAACTTTCTGCTCTAAGAGAACTTGGAAGAGGTCATGTTTTGAGCATATGTGTAAAACAGCATTCCATAATTGATTTATTAACATATGAGGTCATATTTATGATTTTCTTTTTGAAATATATGAAAGCAAGCTATAACGATATAATCCTGTATGATCTATTCAACAAAAATCTGCTTCAAAACTCCAAGAAAAGAGTGAAAGGATCGAGGGGGGAGGGAGCAAGAAAGCCAGTAGAGTGTATTTTATAATGGCTAAAGGTTATTCTCCAAAGGACAAATTAATGTAATTTGTATTTGGTAGGGATCATATTGGATGTTTTATTTGCATTCCTTCACATCTCAGGAGAGGTGTTGCTAAATAACTCCAAATGGGATAAAAAGAATATTTTTTATTTAAATGCAAACGCTGCAATTTTCAGACTTCAATGTCATAGTTTGCTCAGAAACACTACCTTAAGAAGAGTCTTGATGCCCAGGATTTTTACACTGCTTTCCCCCACCCCCCCACCTCCTTCTTTTCTTTTTTCATCTGTGAAGTCCTTTTCTGCATATAATTTCTGAAATGTGAAGCACATGCTTGGTTGTTCTGTAGCACAGGTCCCTCTTCAGCAGCCCCTACTCACTCTCTATCAAAGTCAAGCCTCCCTTTGAAGTCCTGCGTCCTGCGTGCTGCAGAGGTGATGCCTCTTCCACTGCATGTTCTTCAGGGCAGGGATGCTGTGGCATGTGTTTGCATGGGGCCTGGCCATGCTGGGCTTTCACCCCTGGGCTGCTCTGGTCTTAAGAGCATTTAATCACCGTTTAAACACACAATTTGATCCCACAGGTGCTCCCACTGACTCCTCTGTGTCTGGCTACAATTTAGTTGCCATTTCTAGGTTCAGGTCCAAACGACTCACTTGGGTCCTTCCAAGCTGTGACCTCTAAGATCACCCAAACTCCCAGTAGTCATTTACATGTGCTTTCCCAAGGCTCTGCAGGGGCTGTGCATGGTCCAGCCTTCTGCTTTATACTGAGATGATGCCACAGGAAAACAATGAATTTAGCATGTGATTGTCTGAAAAAATGAGCTTAGCACATCACTCTCTACTATGAAGTTGTTCAAATAGTAGACATGGTATTGATTGTATGAGAGGTCATGGAAATGTCCTGGTAGACACTACCTACTAATCTGAGCAGTCCCTACCCTAAGCTGAATATCCAAAAATTAGTCTGCAGATATGCCACCCATACCCTGCAAAGGACACGTGGAGTAAAGTCTCTTGATGCTCCAATACCAGCCTCTAATGTTGTTCCCCTGCTCAGTATCTTGGCTACCTAGTAGGTGAGGACCATTTTCCTTGAGAGTCCTCAGCCATTCATGGTATCACAGGGGTATAGACTGGATGGTCTCCTGATGATTGTCCTCCAAGGGAGTGACAAGTGTCTCCCTTGGGCAGAGCTGCTGCCTGGGATGCTATTAACAGGCTTATCTTGGGCAAGCTGAGACATGAGTCAAAGGCATAATACAAACTGGAGTTCGTAATTTCCTACCGACAAGCCTCTCTTGGTTATGATCTGCTCTCAAAGGCTGCTGATGTGTTGAGTTCAATAAAACAAAAGAGAGGGAAGGACAACATTAAATGAAGGGTGAAAAACTGATTTTCTCCAAAAATGTTGCATGAAAAAATTTGAAATGTGATTGAAGTTGTTCTACCAGCTATACAGTTGGTTTAGAAGAAGGTGTAAAAATTTCATGTTTTATTGGCTTTTTAAAATAATTTTATGATTTATATGACTCTGATTTATTTATTAGCCAAAGTAAAGACTGTCCCTCAGAAAACTCATTTCACATATGGAAAAGGTTCTGTGCAAGAGCTAAATTTTTGAGAGATTTGTTGATTTTGGAATCTTCCGTCATGGAAGCAATTAATAAAAAACATAATCGAGGATCTCTATAGAGATATTCAGTGGCTTAATTTCAAGGCTTAGCTGTTTCCAAGAGACACTCATTATACTTAATTATCTTACCATTTCTCTGTTGGTGTTCTAAGTACAGTTTGTGTGTTGGGTCCTATGGAGAATGTTGTGATATTGTAACATGTTTGTGGGTGATTCAGTTCGTACCTTCCTACCCTCCTACATACCTTCTGACCTTTTTTCTACCTTCTAAGATGCTGTGCTTCACTGTTCATACTAACCACAGTTTTAGGAAGAGGAAAGTAAAACATGTATAAAGATAGGTGCCACATTATGCAGTACAAAATACGTGCCTAAGACCTGAACATCTGGGACCTGATGACCCAAGCAAGGGCCGAGCTCCCAGGGGCACATAAACCAGACTGGGGCTGTTTTAGCCCAAAAGTCCACCCTGGCATAAGTGTCCATCTGAAGAGCTGCACCTGGGGCTGGGTTTGGCATGGGCAGTGAGTGCTGGGGTCCAAGCAAGGACTGGGGTGGCTTCAAAACCCAGCACTGTACACTGCAGGCAAGTGACAAAGATAAATCTTTTCCAGAGCTTCTACAGTTGTTCCTGAGATCATATGGTAATCATGGATATCCTCTCCAAAGGCAAAAGTGCTTGTTTTTTAAAACCATTTGTTGGCCTGTGGCAAAAAAAAAAAATTGCTATGGGAAAGAGATCTTGACAGACACATGAAAAACATTTCAAGTTGTGTTATACTGTAATTATCCTCCTGGCGTTAGGCATTCGTATCATTTTGGTATGACAGCAGGCTAGAAATTTTTTCTTTCCCTGTGATTTTTGTAGGGTTCTTATTTAAAAAAGACCCAGGGTATATTCATCCCCTGTCCCTACCTGTTATTTTTAATTACTGATGAAGTGAGTACATTATATGATGATGGATGCATTAGAATGGAAACAGGTTTTTTGGTGGGACCTCATGCTCTTGAGAATCCTTCAAATGCCCAGAAATGGAGGGGAAAGCACTGTGTCACTGTGTGTGTGCCTCCTCAAGTGTCTTCCAGACACACAGTCCTTGCTGGCTGAGGGTCTAACCTGCCCCTGGGGCAGACCAGGGGGCGAGTGCTGCCCCACATGTGGGAGTGGGTTAGGGACTGGAAACCAGAGTAGACAGAGTTGTGGTGAGCTTTCTGTGTGATGCAGGATGAGATGGTTTCTCTTAGAGAGGGAAGACGTAAAAATCAGGAGACCTAAAATCAGTATTTTCTATAGGGAAGGCACATTCAGTCATCCTCTTACCAACTTGTATAATATTAAAAAAGAGATGTTCAGTGATGCTTAAAGGCAACAAATCAAGATTTTTAATCAGATGAGGAAGCAACTAGACTTAAAGTGTTCCATTATCGCTCAAAACTTGTTAAAAAGGCAGGAGGGGAAATGTAATTCTGTCATATCTGAGGTAATTTTGCAAACATTTTAGGGAAGATTTCTGAGCTGAAGAAGGGAAGATACTGACTGGTCGCCATCAGGTGCCTAATTCATTCACCCCAGGTAGTGTCTCTCTCCTAAGGCGCCCGTTTCACAAAGATATTTTTTCTCCTTTTGTTTATTCTTGAAGAGTTTCACAAGTTTTCTTTTCATTCTGAACTGAAAAGGAAATTTATTTTTGAAGATTCAAGTTTCTGAGTGAAACTAAGCTGCTGTTTTCTAGGCCTTCCTATTTATGATGCAGGTTTCTCCACACGTTCCTTCACAGTGTTTTTTAGCCACTGTTGAGCAAAGTGCTGGAGAAAATGATTCTACATCTAATTTACTGTGGCAGTTCTTGAATGTTTTAGACTGCTTAAGAAACCTTCAGCCAATTATCAAATGCAAGATAGACTCCCTTTTTTTTTTTTTTTTCCTAGTCTAATCATATGAATGATTATTTTAACTGGGATGAAAATAAATGAGAGTTTGTACATTACATGTTTAATGTCAAAGACAGATCATATAATTTTCTATTTTGCCAGGCAATACCATGATGAACTGTTCAGACCAGTCCCAACAGTACTGGATCTTCAGAAACGTCAGCCATACAGATCTCCTCTATTCTTACCATAACAATGGTATAAAACCCATCGTGGTTTCACAGGAATACCAGGAGGGTTACAGCTTTTATGATGTGGGGTGTGAACATCCCAAACATGATAAATATTTCATCTGCCTGTCTTGTGGCTGTGGTTTGCCAAAGATTAGGATTGGGATTGCATGGTTTGTGTGATACGCCCCAGCTCAAACACTGCCTTGTGGTACATGGTTCCACCACCAGCAGTGCGGTGTGTTGTAAGGGGCTCCACCACCCTTTGCCATTTGGAAAAATATTTCCAAGTCACTGGCACTGCGAGTGATGTCAAATTGGAAAGAAGAAGGCCAAATCCAATGCTGTCCTCCTGGGCTGCCTGGAATTTCAGGCAATTTTCTGGCAATAGTTCAGATATTTGTTTGTGTGTTTATTCGTTAGCCTTATCTCATGAAGTTACAGAATGTTAATGAGATGTCTTTCTATTTATAGAAAATAAAACATATGGGAAAAGGATTATGTCTGTCACACGCTGCCAAGCTGATTTCGTAGAGCGACAGCTCTACAGGGAAAGTTTCACTTCCAGGACTCTTGGGAAGTCGAACCAAGACTGCGAGCCAGAAAGCCTGGGTCCCAGTCCCTCCATCTGCGAGGCACTTCACCCCCAGCTCCTCCCCTTCATCTGTAACTTAATTGGTTTAATTACACTTCCCTGCCTCACTTTGGGTGCTCTGGGGTTAATTAATGTGCAGAAAGTCCTTAAGATTCTTGAATGCAAGTTTTGTTTCTCGTGTTTTCACAGTAGCTTTAGAAAGGGACCTTCATACTAAAGCGAAGCCTTAGGGTTTTCTAAGTGGAAGGTCACCTCTGCTATAATATCCTTTACTGAGATAGGGCTGCTGTGGGCAGCACTGGCCATTAATAGGTCGATTTTGAGCAACCGTTCAGTCCCTACAGAGCTTCCAGATGTTTTTTTGAGTGGTATGTCATCCAGATGCCCCTCAGTGACATGCCACCCTGACAGGGAGCTGGAGCTGGTGCAGCGGGGCAGGCAGGCACACAGTGTGTGCAGCCGTGGAGGAACTGAGATGCTCCTCAGGCATCTCATGGGCAATGGAGGGGTAGGAGTGGTGATAATGTCCTCAATCTCCTATCCATGTTTGGTAGATCTCAGTGAAGCAGGTGTTCAGGCAAGGTTAGAGGATCATGAACAGAGAATCTGGGCTGCATGGCATTGTCAGTCCAAGCAGAGACAAATCCTCTGCACATGTGACATAGAGGTTTGGTGTGCATGGCAAAATACCAAACTGGAGAGCTTTGTGAGCAGACAAACTAAAAGGTGGCGTGGCCCAGATCTAACTTGTGTGCAGTGCACCAAAATGTGTGGTAATCAGCATTTTCCTTTGGTTTGCTCCAGGTATTTAAAGGTTGTTCCTCAATAAGAGACTCTTGTCATTGGGTATTGTCTGACACTGCCCATGGAATCTCACCCCAAGTTTCTACAGAGTGCTTAGGAAGACCCCAACTCCTGATACTGGCTGTTTTCTTGGCTCTCTTCCTCCCATACCCTTCCCAGTCACACCAGTAAAACCCAGGTGTGCCCCACAGCATGATCTTTCCTGTGGAAGCAGAGGCCAGCTGAAAGTCAGCCCAAGTGTGTATTTGCACTCCTGTGCAGCACAGAACCACTAAGTCAGGGCTTGAGTGCACTCTGAGGCTCACTCTACACAGACAAGCTGGTGTGCCCTGAAGGACACCCACCAATAATAGAGAGGGTCAAGCTCCCTTTGACCTCACTGCTGAATCTGATGATCTGAATGATCTGAATCATCAGCATGCACAGCTGAAATGCTAAGCATCAGCTGCTAAACTGGCAATGATGCTGTTGATCCCTGAAAAATCCAAGTTTCAGTGTTTGGGTCTTTTTCCCACCCTTCTCCCTCACCTCCCTTCACCCTTCACCATCTTTTAGATGTCATTGAATTGGAAAAGAAGCTGCAGCTGAAGCTGCATGGGTAAGCTCTGTGAGCATGGAATGTATGTGTATGTAAGGCTGTGAGACTCTTATTTGTGTCTCAAGCTTGAGATTTACAGCGCTCAAGGATTCGAGCTCAGTGCAATACTGAAAGAAGTATTTTTCAGGAGGAAATCCACTCTGAGGCAAAGGAAAAGACCTTTCCTATCATACGTAAGTGTCACTGTGTTTGAACTTTTACTTTTGCTTGTGAGTTGCAGACAAATCATGGTCTCCTGAGCAAAACTGGAAGAAACGTGTTTTGCACAGGGGATCTCTGCAGGGACTAGATACCCCTCTGCAGGCTCCAGCACGGTTCTGGCCACGGTTTACAAGGAGTAGCAATGACTGCTTCCCCTGGGATTTACAGTGCTCAAGGATTCGAGCTCAGTGCATACTGAAAGAAGTGGCATTTTCAGGAGGAAATCCACTGTGAGGCAAAGGAAAGGACCTTTCCTATCATACGTAAGTGTCGCTGTGTTTGAACTTTTACTTTTGCTTGTGAGTTGCAGACAAATCATGGTCTCCTCAGCAAAACTGGAAGAAACGTGTTTTGCACAGGGGATCTCTGCAGGGACTAGATACCCCTCTGCAGGCTCCAGCACGGTTCTGGCCATGGTTTACAAGGAGTAGCAATGACTGCGTCCCCTGGGCTCTCCACAGAGAGAGGGCTTTGTCCAGGGCATCCGCCACGCACCCACCTGCCTTTTCTCCTGACTTATTTATTCCCAAGGCAGGCAGTGGTGCCTGTGCTGAGTGCTCCTTCCCACTGTCTGGAGAGATTTCCCTGCCATACAGACAGCCTGCTCTGGAGTCCCCCTCCTTCCTCTGCCCAATCATTAACATAAATCATAACCTAGCAGATGAAAAGAAATTTCCAGTCTTTGTGATCTCCTGCCAGAGTTCTCCCCGTTTTTCTCAGTTTGGGAAAACAAATGTGCATTGCAGCATGTCCTGAGGGTTGACAAAATGAGGCTGTTCCAGACCAAGGAAGATGAATCCTGAGCACGAGGTCCTGCTATGGCCCTCAGGTGGAGCTGTGGGGCCTCCACGGAGAGCTCTGGGGCAGGACAGCCTCTCTGCCCACCCACTACACGGCTGGGTGGACAAAGACGTGGGAGGGAGGGATGCAGTGGAGCCTTCTTCACCCCTCTCCATGGGCCCTCAGAGCTCTCCGCAGCATCACAGCCCAAGACTGGTGCCCTCAGGGAGGGCAGAGCTTGTCCCTGTCCTCTGGCACATCCCTGGGGGTAGGGTGAGGAAAGCTGCACCAAAAGTGGGGCAGAGGCAGTTGTCCTTGCTGTCACCCTGTGGCAGAGCTACCTCCATGGTAAGTGGCTCCTGCTCTGCCAGGTAGATAGTCACTTCACATAAATTGACTGGGATCTTTAGGCTCTTTTTCTTCAAACAAGGGTTGTTTTGCAGATCCTTGGTAATCCTGACACATGGTCCTTAGGGACACAGGCTGGGCTGTTGATGTTTTTCAGTTGTGAGCCAGACAAGACGTGATTGCAAATGCAGTAATTTCTTGGAGAGGAGGGTGGCTTTCTAAGAGGGCTTCTGACATAGAACATATTTCCAATAATCCCTTGAGAAGTGAAATCACTTCTAAAATGCTGTTGATAGTTAGTAAAAAGTTTGGCTATGCTGATAAAAACAAGTAGCTTAAACCAGACTCACAATCTGAAGCAGTAAAGCTTCAACTTTCCTCAGCAAACCTCCTGCCTCACTTGTGCTGGGGATTGTGTCAGAATTTGTTTGCCACAGTCTCTGCCATGGAGGGACAGTGCACCAACACTGCTTGTGAGTTTATATCCTGGAGGAAAGGCGCATGAAGGGATATTCCAAGATTAGAGCTTCACAGACATGAAGAAGCGAGCCTGGAAAATTTGACTTTGGTGCAATCAGATGATCACATCTCAAAGTCACTCAGGGCAGATAATAGCCAAACAACTGGCCTCAGCCCTTCAGCACAGCATAGCTTTAATAGGTTGGTCCAAGTCCATATGGTCTTATTTTATTGCTTCTAGCTGCCTACGACATTGGATTTTGAGGTGGATCTTTGAAATGGATGTGGATAACGAATATATTTTATCTAGGACTTTTGAAATTATTGGTTTTTAATTTGAAATTTTTTTAAATTTTGTTTTTATTTAAAATTTTTAATGATGAAAATACATGTCATAGGACACAATTTTATTTGCTTTGCCAGGCAGCCCCCTTTCAGGACAGGAGGTACAGCAAGGAATGCCTTTGTGGGGCTCTGTGGTAGTTCCCCCCAGTGTATTAACTGAGTGGAGCCTGGCTTTGACAAAATGATGCCATACATTGATTTGTACAGGTTTTATTATTAATCCTTTGGCTTTCCACTCCCCTGTGCATGGTGTCATAACCCACCAGCAAAAGAGTTTCTCCTATCAACTATCTCCGTGAAAACCTAAAAATTTAGTCAAGAGATACTCATGGAAGACCTGTTGAGACCATTTTAGCTATTACTTAATGATTTAAACTTTAAAAGCTAAAGGAATATTAATGTTGTGCCTTGTTCTCCCATTTAAAATCTTTGCTGTCTTCTGTCCCTTTCAACCCAATACTTGGAGTATTACAGGAGCAGCTGATTTCTGCCTCCATGGGGAAGAGCCATGCATGTAACTGAGACTGTTATACACAGAATTGGGTTTCTGGTACAGTTCTTGTCATTATAATTTGATCTGCCATGATAGGGCTCATAGCCTGATTGGCATCTCTGAAGACTTCTGTAATACGAGTAATAATTATAAACCCACAAAGAACAGTATTCCAGCACGTTTGCTGAAAAAGTGTCCTTTCAGAGCCTGCCAATGAATTTATAGGAATTCTTGGAAAAGTAAACACCAAAGACATGTGAACATAGTAAAAAATTAATTTAAGGAGCAGTTGAATATTTGTAGGAAGCACGTTACCGTTTCTTTCAGTTTTACAAACAGGATTACTTGAGTAATCTTCAAGTAATACAAGGATAAATAATTTTTGGAAAAAGCCCCCAATGGTTTAGGTATCAGCAGGCTTTCACTTGCCAGCAGGCATGCATGTGTTTCTGGCCCACCTCTCTTGCAGTATACAAAACACAAGGAAAATCCCACTTTTTCTTTCAGTCCAAATTTGCTGTAGTCCTGATGAACATGCATTTGACATGCAATTCCAGAATGTGCTCACATGCAAGTTTAGAATCCTAGGTTACTAAGTTGAAACTTTGGCATTAAAATGCTGTCCCCTATACATAGGTATGTATAGAATTTTTTCACTATTTAAATCAACCCCTTTCTAAGACATGCCCAAGACTGAGCTGCTAACTCAAACCTCAGTTTCTCAGTTTGGGCTACGCAATTGTGGACACCCAAGGGATGGATGTTGTAGCTGGTGAGTCCTTCAGATTCTCTTGCATTCCTATGGACTTCGGGGCTTTCAGCATCTCTCATGAAAGCCTAGTGCAGCTCCTCCTGTGATTTGTCCTGCCATTGCTGCTGAAGGTGCTGGGAGTAAAGCTTTTCCAAATAACTTTGAGGATTTAGGGATATGTGAATAGAATGGATGTGTCAAAAGAGTGCTGATGAGGTTGTCATTGCTAGGACTGCTGTGGCTGCTTGGCTCTAGTTCCTACTGCTGCTCCTTTCCATTCACAACCGTTTTACTGCTCAAGAACCACTTTGACCACTGGCTTATGCAACCAATATATAAATAAAGATCATAACTCAGATTCAGCTAGGTAAAGTTTTGTCTATCGTCATAAGCAATGATAATAAATTCCTTCTGACCCTTATTAGGTGCTCAGTTAATAAAGTGGACAACTAAAAAGACATGGGGTCTTGAAACTGCAAGAATCAAGGCTGTGTTAAGATGTAACTACATATATTTATATGCCTGTATCTCAGTCCTGACAAAGGTACCATTTTAAATTTTTTTTTTTTTAAATTATTTTTAACCTGTTCTTTCAGAAGCTGTCAGATTAATTGGAAGTATATTCTTTGAAAATTAAGATGCAGTGCTGAGTGCTCAGTTTTTATGTGTGTACATGTAAGACTTTGGTTCAATAATACATTTAGTCTTTGAGGTCCTTACTCAGGTTTGTAAAATGGAATGTAAAAAAAATAATAATGAGGTAAAAGTTAGTCCAGTCCTGGAATAGCTTTTAGCATATGCACCTGCTCTCTAAAAAAAAAAAATAATCTAAATTTTAATTAGTGATTTGGCATGGTCTGATCTTCTTAACTAGCAGTGTCTTTTATTTCTTCATCTGACAGCCTCCTCACCCCGAGGCTATGATGGAAAATGGCTCATTTTCATATAAGGTAGAGGAGTTTAGTGAATATATGACCTACAGATTCTCCTAATTTTTTTATAATATAATGTACTTTGATGCATTTCAAAGATAATCTGTCTGATACTTTGCATATTCCTACTTAATTACAGTATATCTCAAGATGATTTACTACAGTCAGATAATTCTGAAATAGTCTTGCTGTGGAGGGCATCCATACCACAGGCAGCTGTACAATTAGCCATAGAGTTCATAGGGGAAATTAAATGTGTATGTGAAAGCAGCAAGGGTTGGCACAGGAAGAGTTACAAATAAAAAAAGATATATGGCCTCATCTAATATTCACCAATGAGGCCTTCCTGACAGTTTCAGTGTATTTTGGATAAAATCCAAATATTCTTTAAGCCTAGTCCTATTTCCAGCCTCTCAAAGTAATGGGTGATGAGCAGAAGAACATTGAAAAACTATTCTGAAGACATTTCCAGACTTACTTATTTATTTTTCCAGTTTTACATCATAATATTCTAGTAAAACACAGTTCTATTTTGGGGCCAGAAAAGTCTGGATTAGAATTCTGGGTCTTTATTTGGCCATATGTGTTAACATTCTAGTGACTCCCTCTACATAAAATTAGACTGGAATGAAATGATCAGTGCTTGAGAGTATTTCAAAGCCATAGTAATGGATCCAGACTTTTAAGGCCAGATGAGGGTCTGTGAGATCATCTACAATGACCTCCTCTATAACACAGGCTGCAGACAACTGGATATAAATATACACTTCTTCAGACATTCAATAAATGTCTGTGGCAGAGTAGGCACATCAGCCCAAAGCAGGTGGGGGGTTCCTGTGTGCGTGTTGACCAACCTCTGAGCCACCAAAGAATCCCAGAGTCTCTGGTGCCAAGCCATGCAGGTGTTTCCATTCACAAACACTTGAAGAAAATACCAAGATATCAAGTCATTTTGGAGACTGAAAACTTTTCTGGAGTTTATGATTCCCTTGACTTAGATAATGGTCATATTTACATATTTTTATTCAGATTTATTTTTATTTTAGCTAGTGGAGTTGTGGAGACTAGATTACCACGACATATTTATTTTTGGAGTATTTTATTCTCTCTAGGAATTTACTTATTTTCACCTCTCCAATCAAGTGTTAGCCTGGCAAAAGAATTGTCTGTAAAACTTGCTGCACATCTGCAAATATCAAATGTCCATGAACAGGCAAAAGACTCACTCCACTTACTTTTTTTGTCAGATGGTTTCATTTAGAACCCAAAGGGTCAGGAGTCACAGCATGACCTCATCAAATTAGACTCAACTGAGAGAGGTGTTTAGCACAACAAAAAGGAAGTAATCTGAAGGACATTAAATGCAAATGAGACTGCCATGTGCAAACTTCAAAAACACCTGATCCAAATGAACAGTGTTGACGGGGGTCGAAAGGGTGAGAAAGAAGGTTTCATATTTTGGTTGGGTTTTTTTTCGAGGACTGTCAGCAATATTACATCCTGTAGAGCTGTCTGGAAAAAAAAATCATAAGTATGTGAATATGTAAACTTAAAAATACCCACTTCTATTTTTGCCAGGTGAGGATAGGTCAGCATTCACTAGCTGGAGTTTGGTTGGCTTCTACCATCAAACGTGGTAGCAACTATTTCTCTTTTAATGGATTTGTTACTAAACAAGTATTTTTAGGCTGGGTTCATTATTGCATGTGTAACATTTCTGGGAGGGAATAGATGTTAGTTTTGAATTCCTAATTGAAGAATTACGAGGAAGCTTCAGTTGCTGATGATTCTTTCCTACAGAGGAGCAAAAGCTTGTTAGAAGGTTTGCACATTTTCCCTTCAGGATATTAATCCATGCCCCCATTGGCTGAGATGTCTTTCAGCCATGAAGGCAATGGGGCAGTGAAGGTCTTGTTATAATGGAACCAGGCTATTTCCAGATAATGTGAGTCAGATTGACTTCAGGGGTAGATCTGCTTCCCAGATGTTGGCTATAGTCAAGTGGAGCAGGGAGACAGAGATGCCAGCTAAGTACAAGGAGAACCCTGGAGTAAGTCAGTCAGAAGTGCTGTGCTTGCAATGAGTAGTGTTGAGATTTTCAACACTGTGTGAGTCAGGGAAAAAGCCGATAAACAAATATTTATTGCTGACAGACACAGGGATATCTAATTATATTGAAAGTGAGCCAAAATAAGATCAAAATGGGATCAAAATAGGACTGAAAGCAGTAATTTGTTCAGGATCTGAGTATGTCCATAGGAGTGCAAAAGACTTGAAAGTGGTCAAAATGGCTGGTGGAGAGGAAAGGAAACCAACTGTCTTTCTCGTAGACATCTAGGACAAAATAATACAATGAATGCAAGAAGTAAAGCATAATTCAAAGAAGTTTAGGTACTAGAATAACTAGTAACAATGCTGAATATCTAATCCAAAGCCTACAGAAGTCGGCATAAGCTCTGTGTAAGTGTTAAGGCAGAAGGACTCTTTTTGTTTCTTTCTGTTTGACTCTGTTCATCTTGCTTTGTCTGCATCCTGACAGCCATGAGATGAGAATTAGCTGCCCAACCGAGCAGCCAAGCTCTAGCCCAATCAGTGCTACACATATCACAAGACAGCAGGAGTTTGTATGGACAGTCCTTGAGATAGGGAAGTATGGGAAGATGGGTGAGGTCTTTGTGAGCTGTTGCCAGTCAGGCTGAGCAATGACAGCCCATGTAGAAAGGAGATTAGTTTACTTAGTGATAAGCAGATGGACAGATTGAATTATACAGGTCCATGTTTTCAGGAGTGTCTTCCCATCCAGAGTACTCTCATTTGTACCTGCAGTGGTTGCAACTGCAGTCTTCTGCTCCTCTGAAGAACAGAGCAAGAAGTGGAGGAGAAAGGAACGGAGCGAGTTCCTCCCACGGCCTGTGGAAGGTGCTGCTTTTATTTCCTTCAGCATGGAGCAGCTTTTCAAGACGCAACTGAGCCTTCGTAGAGGGTGCAGCTCATGGGAACAAGACCAGCCCCATGATCAGGTGTCATTTTCTTAACCCGGCCAGTGGGTCTTATCTCCGAATCAGGCCAGCTGGCAGCAAGCTGAAGGCGACTGCTGGCGGTACAGGCAGCCAGGGGAGGTAGCAGGAGATTTGTACAGTCAAGCACATACACTCAGGGTGTGGGGGCTGACATCTGGCTGCAAGATGCTTTGAACAGTTTGCTGGACAAAGGCGCTTGGTCAGAAGAGGTCAGGGCAGGTTCAGTTGTACTGCCAAGGGTGAAAACTATAGTGAAAGTCAATAAAAGGCTCTCATGGCTTCTAGTTTACCCAAATAAGGAGAGAGAAGAATTGTTAACAAAGGGTTTTCACTTACCTTTTCAAGGTCATAGGAAGGTTAGCTCAGCTCCAAATTGCTGCATAAGCTTGAAAGGAAGAATGACAAAATGTGGATTAGCAAAATACACGGTCTTATTTTTATAAGGTTGTTCTACTGAAATGGTGGAGGATGGTGGTGACCAGGAGGGTGAAGTACAGGCAGGGTGTCAGGAATGCTCAGAATTTTGTAGCTTGAGCATTTTTTTCTACATGTTTTGAAAAAAAGGTGTAATGGCAAGAAAGAGTTTGATGTTACAGTTAGGTAAATTTCAGTTACAAGAAAGATGTATGTTTTTAACAGCGTTTGTGATTAACTGCGGGCAAAAATGATGTGGAAAATTGGGGAATCTCTAGCTTGGTTGTTTTCTGGAAGTTGTGATTTAATTACAGAAGTTATTAGGCATAACATATGGCAGTATGGTGAAATCCTATCATTGGGTTGTTGAATATAATCTGGTAGTGCTTCCTGACACAGAAAGCTATTTTTTAAGCTCCTCTTTATATAGAAGGAAAAGGATCATGGGGAATCATCTGGGCTTTGCAAACTGTGCTAGGTCACGTTAAGTCATTATTTTCACTGATGAAGAAGCTAATTTTACTGTTTAAAAGTAGTGTTTTAAATGAACAAAACCCCCTCTGTGTATAAATTTCAGTTTCTGTAACACAATTTTTCAATATTTCCAAAGATATCTGCATGGTTTGATGTCCAATTCTGTGATAGATTAACAGTAGCCCAATGTCCAAAACCAACAGATCACCTTCAGGTAGTTCAGTCATCAAGAAGCTAATGACAATTGACAGTAAAAACTATCTTCCTTCATAGAGAAATAGGAATTGATGTGTATGTGGGAGGCGGGTATCAGAAAAAGATTATGCCATCAGTTTTTAAATCAAGAACTGTGAGTACCTCAAATGTTCTTCAAACATTGCAGCATGGAAAAATGTGAAGGAATCTCCTTTATTTTACCTTTTCCACCTCTCATTATCTCAGTTTTTGATGCTGCATCCCCACTGATTCTTAAAAATAATAATACAAACAGAGAATCCAAAGAAACTCATGAACAAATACTTTATTGTATTTAAAAGGTGCATTTTTTATGAGTTGATTTTTCTTCTCTTTAAGCAATGCTTCATCTGTATTTAGTAATGTCCTAGATGAGAAACAGTTTGCTAGATATAGAATATAAATATTGGGTGGTCATAACAGAAAAGTCTGAAAATGGTTTTAAAAGAAACCAAAGAAGCTTTCATATAAACAGCCAGAATAAATATATGAAAATTTGGATTCTCTGAATAAACTTCATATGTGTGTAATTAAGAAAATTTCTATATTCACATGCATGTATGTGTGAGAATATATATATATTTGTGCACTCAGTTCAGCTATACATGTATACACATTTTATATATTTATAACATCTGTTTATTATACTGATCTATGGTTTTCAACACTGTTGCGCTGTTTCAAACTCTTCAAAACCAAAACTGCTTAATGCAAAATTCTAATACTCCAGCTAGAGGTAAATGTCACCCTTCTAAAATAATAAGCAATAAATATAGCTTTAGTTTTTACTGTTTACTACAGATAAATGATATTTTTAACTAGTGTGCTATCCTGAGGACATGGAAGCTTTCCATCCCATATATACAAGATTTCACCATTGTTTAAGTGGAAACAATACCAAATTACACTAGGGTTAAAAAGACACTAAGCAGCCTGAAGCATGATACAATGGTTGAACTTAAAAGTTCAGTTCATCTGCAGACACGTCACTGGTTCCAGCTGTGTTCTCCATTATAGGGCATAGGGAGAAAGTGTATGTCCAGCTGGAAAGAGAATGAGGTACACGGGGTTCTGTGTTCAGACTCCAAATACACAGCAGAAACTTAGCAAAGAAATGCCTAAGATACACAACATCAACTCAGAATAAAAACAACGAATAGTAGTTGAATCATGTAACAATAACACGAGATACTTTACCTCCTACATTCTTCCAAGGAACTTCTTCAGGTGACACTTTGTTTAATAATGCAAAGTACTCCTATATGTAACCTTTAGAATCTCCCTTAAAGTCTTGAGTGATGTATTTTCATAATTGGAATTTATAGTAGTATCAGCATAGGTAATTTATGTGTTTTAATTTAAAGCATCTGGTTTTAATTTATAGAGATCAAGGTTTTTTCAGCAGTTGCCCACGAGTAAGCATTTGATCTTGATCCTATATTTTTAGTCTATATTTGATGACCAGCCTTCCAATGTGTGGATTTTCATTAAAAGTAGATCACTTTATGTCAAACCGAAGCACAGTTTTTCACAAGTGAAGTAAAATTGTTTTTAAATAACTAAAAAGACTGTTCTGCATTTCAATCAGCCTGGGTGATGAAAACAGTCCTATTTATTTCATCTTTGATTTTGGTCATTCTCACCTTCAGGTTCTTTTGTAGACTGATTCAGTGCTGCTGTGCTGGAAGATATTGAGACATAAGAAAATACCACCATAACAGAGAAGCCCTCCTATTAATTTTCAAATAACAAGCAGGCTCAGTGCTTCCAGTTAAAAAGCAATGCTCCTTCTTTGTGAGACATATGGCCTTGAGCAGCATTCTTAGCTTCCCTGGTGGTTTTGGGATGACTCATGAATTTTGATGGTTTTCTTGAAGACACAGTTGCTAGAGTCCTGTAAATGCATTTGAATTTAATTTTGTTTTAAAGTGAAGAGCTTTCTAGCTACTTGGCTGCAAACAAGGGTCAAGAATGTAAAGCTCAAAGGCTCAAGCACATGAAGATATTAATTAAGGAACCAAACATTTCTTTGTCTGAAAACCCCCAAAATGAGGAGGGACTTTCTGAATACATGGAACTGGCAGCACTACAGATCTCTTGCGAAAAAAAGTCACAAAAAATGGTTCCCTAACAGCAATTCTTTGGATAGAAACCAAAGTAGTTCAGCTTGAATTACTCCTAGCTGCTTTCATCTGCTGTCCTTTTCCACGAGTTCTGCAGAAATGGGCTTTCCCACCACAAACCAGTAGCAGCAGTTTTCCCTTCACATGGATGGTGGCAGTGGCAATGAGAGAGCTGGGTGGAAATTAGTTCAAACAGTGCATTTTGTGCTTGGAGCCCCAAACGCTCCTTCTCTAGCAGAGAAACAGAAATATGGTGTGAGGTCTCCCATTGCCCAAAGCTGGGGACACTCTCTCCAGATGGCTGTGATTCATTCTTTATAAGAGCCTGGTTTTCTGTGATTATTTATGCACAACATACTGAAACTTTCTAACAGGTTCCTGTTCCAGAAGTTCTTAAATGTATGAAGTCTGCCTGATGTATACGCCCTGACACTAAAGAAGGAGGCACTAAGACCAGAATTATGAGAGAGAAGGTGACTAGTTAGACTTATCACTTAAAATGCATAATCTTTTTTTGCTCTGTAATTCATTAATTACAAATTAGCTTCCAGGATTTCATAGTAGGAAGCTTTATAATTATCTAATCTTAACTCCTGTCTAATGTACCAAAGAACTGTGCCTTAATTCACCCTCCACGAGTGATGGTGGATATAAAGAAGAGATTCAGTCAGGAATATTATTCTAGCTGGACTCGTTTCTCTGCAAACCAGGATACCATACAATACATTTAACCAGGAATACAGCAGATTTCCAGAACTGGTAATATTTTAGATCAAGACTGAGAGATCTCTCTCTAACTGCTCTACTTTCATCGATATGAAGCACATTAGTCTAATCATAACCTTGGACTGAATTTTTGGTTATTGGCCTTTTTGAAGTAAACCTCTGTGGTATCTGGTTTTAGGCAGTCTTGGTTTACTGCCCAGAAGCTGGCCATGCTGGGAAGCCTTACTGAAGTTTTCATTTGGTTCCTGTATTTACCAGTACCTGAGTGCAGCAATACAGCATTTTTATCCTGTGAACACAACTCTTAGACTTCCAGAGCTCAGAATGGGAATGCCCTGATTCTCTGAGAGGACAAAATATGTCCCTTCAGAAAGTAATCCCAAATAATTTCCTTTTGGGTATAAGAGCTGTAGGAGTGTTGGAAGGTCTCAGACCACAGCCTTGCAGTAAGCCAGTTTAATCAGAGTCATGGTAGCAGTTTTATTTGAAGAAACTTAAATTAATCTCTCTCTTTAAAAAAAAAAAATTAAAAAAAGATTAACAAATCCAAATCTTAATTAAATGCTATATTTTAAATTCTGTGAATAATATTGTTTAAGAAACATTTAATCATTGTATTTTCTTGTTTAGGATTAGCTGTTTAAAGACAAAAGACTCTAGGCTCCAATTAACTGCTGCCAAAAATTAATTTAAGTAGCCTAATTGACAACTTGCTTTAAGCTACATAAAATCTTGGCATAAAACTTATTGTCAAGGGAAAAATATTCCTAATTTATTACTTTATTATAAGTGAAACTATTGACCAAAGTGCACTTGCTGTACTGCAGCTGTTATGTAAAACAACACGGTGGAGATGACGACGATAATGAGTCCTTGTCCTTACATGTAAATACAAGTCACTCGAAAATTGCAGCCGTTGTTAATGACTGTTTGGTGCCACCAGGCTAGAGAATGGCTGTGGAACAGGCAGAAACCTTGTTTTCAGGCAGCACTACCACATCCCAGCCTTTCCTCTGCCTCCTCCATCATGCAATACTCGTGGTGCTGCGACTGGGCTCCTGATGGGCTTCAGACAAAGCCAGCGAGCCCGTCCTGCTCACCGTGAAAACTGAGCCCGGCCGCCTTCCACCTCTATGCAAAAGAGAAATGTAAACTGTTCCACATGTGGGAGCAGAATGTGATCGCTGTAGGGAGAAGGTAGCAAGGCTATTAAATGTAAAACCGGGGCTGAACAATCAAAATACTTGTCCGTGAGTGTGCGAGATACGCGGATATCTGTGAACAGGGGGAGAAAATTAAAAGCTGTAAGTACATACTGTAAAGCTCTTTAGTTCCTTGTTTATGGTCGCAACGGGCCAACTTTCAAAGCCACTTCTTGAAACCTTGCCCGTGGTTTTCCACCTGCAACTAGTTAGACACAGAAGTCCTGTATTTTCTGCACTGGCACAGCTAATTTGCATCCCTGAATACCCGGCTGATTTACAGAGGCATTAATGCCTGCGTGGGGCACCTTTCCCTGGCCCAACCCCCCCGTGTGTGCCAAGCTTTAGAGGCAGTCCTCTCTTCACACCCACACCGTGGTGCCGTGCTGTACCTTCTGCCATTCGGCTTTTCCACTTGCTGTTTCTTAACGTCCATCCATCTCGATGTGCTGCAAGGTGAGCCCTTGCTTAATGCACAGTTACCTGTTATATCGTGCATTTTCCCTTTAGGACTGAAAAAAATGATTGCACCAGGTAGGTAGCTTACTGGCACACAGCTTTTCCAAGGAGCCTCTTTGAAGGCTAAAAAGGTTGCTTGGAAAATATAGTATCTTGGCGCAATTTTCATTGTCTAGGCACATTTCATTTCAGAAAATCACAAGCTACCAACACAACCATGTCATTGCGATTTTCCAAGCATTTTCTTTTTGTGCGTGTGTGTTTTACATCTCGGTGAAGTCACGTCCCCCCCAGGCTATTGGAACAAAGCTCAGCTGAGAGCTGAACGTACAGAACGAGAGGAAATTACAAAGGAAAAGTTAATGTCTAAAACCCTTACTATGGGCACTTCTCCCACAGCCTCCCTGAACCCTGGAGCAGCAACCTAAGTTCGCTCCGAGAGGCACGCTAGCTCGGAGAGATGTCCAAAGTCTGCTCTGGCTGAGGACCTGTGAAAGCAAAACCCTCCCAACCCACAGCACTGCATCCATAAAGCCTAAGAGATACTTTCGGAAAGCTCCCAGGGCACTGTGACCCTTCACACCCCTCCTCCACTGAACAAACTGTTTAAAAACTGAGTTGTGCTGCAGAGATAACGAGCACTAAAGAATTTACAGCAGGTGCTATTTGAAGAGACTTCGAACAATGCAGAATTACCTGTGCCCATTTAAGTCCATTAATCTTCTCTTGTAAAAATAGCAATAAACAGTGATTTAGGAGGAGGGAGGAGTGAAGTGGGAAGCCCTGAGGTTAACAGAGAGAAAGATCAATGCTTGTGGTTAGTTTTCTTTCTGCCTGTGCAACAAGTGACTGAACTGCTGAAAAATATATCTGCAGGTACAGCTTAGAAAATACCAAATTACATCCATTGTGGCTGGTCTCATTTAGCAGCCGTATGACAGGGCTTCCAGCAGGTTACACTAGGTGCTGTGTAAATACACAAGTGATAGCATCCAGTGCACAGAAAGAGTTTACAAACTGCAATGACTCCCATAACAGACAGCCAGGGTCTCACTAAGCACCCAGGGAAGACACTGCAATAAAGAGGTGTGCTAAAACAGAGCAACCACCTGCAATTTGAAGGTAAGCAAGAGTGGTTAATCACTAAAATTACTACCTGCTTAGCTATTATCTCAGTTGTGGTGATGATGTGTCCACAGCATGTATGCTCAGCCTCAGAACAAAGTCTTACTATGATGGATAGGCTCTGGTTTTTAAACTAAGAAAAACCCAGAGACCTGACCAGAGATCACTGGAGCCAAGGGGGATTCTTTTCCACTGGAACAAGCCCTGTGGCATCAGGAACCCATCACAAAAAGGTGATTTATGTGAATACAACCATAGAATATTTCCTTCCCGAATGAAAACAAATGAACTGGCAAAGTATTAATTTAAAATACTTGACTTGTTAATGAGTGGTATATATTATAAAGGCTGCTTCTGTAGGGACTCTGTGCAGGTGGCTGTGTCTGCCCTGGGCTGGTATGTGGGTACCTCCCCCGGAGGCTCCGGGACCGGCCATGCACAGAGCAGAGGTGTTGAGCTTGTTGCCTTCTGGTGGAAGCTCTCCTGGAAGCAAGGATGGTTGTATGGCTGCTGAAATTGTAGTAGGTATTAATACTCCTCAACAAGTTAACATTAATTAATAATGCCTTTGGGTTTCTTCTGCATTAAGCAAAAGAATTTCTGAAAGTTTTGGAAACTATTATTTTGGTCTTGTTTTTTGTATAAAGGGCTTTCTCAGCATCACTCTGAAACAAACTAAAACCATTGTTTCATCATTCATTTAAAACCTCACAGAAGTAGCTGACCCTTTTAAATTAATTTAAAACCTCATAGAAGTATCTGACACTTTTAAACTTAGCAAGCTCAAAACAATTATGACTACGCATTTTCTCTCTTTTAAAAAGCAATACATTTCTGGTTTTGGTCACATTTATGTAGAAAATTGCAGCTTTTTTTTTTTTTTTTTTGGCAGAGGCAGTCATTTCAAAAATAAGTGAGGAAAACCATAAAAATCTGTGGAAGGAAGGAACTAGCATTATTTTCAATATTCTGTAAGATAATAAATACAATTCCTAAAGCGAAGCGGCTGACTAAATACCGATTTAGTCAATTTAAACTTTAGCTAGTGGAAGCATTTCCTTTACAAATTACACTCCTTTCTTCCTCCCTCTCCTCTCCCTGTGTGCCGAGCCTCCTTTATTTCTGGACAGCGGGCAACATAATGGGAAGCAGGGGAGACCTGAGCACCCAGGCAGAGGAGCAGCGTTGTCCCGAGCCAGGCGGCGGCCGGGATCCCCGCCGCACAGTGCCCAGGTGGAAGGAACCCCGAGTGGCCGCCTGTCACTCCTCGAGAGCTGAGACCCACTGGATGCTGCACGCTGCAGCTCCCAGCTCCAGGCTTCCAGTGACATTTCTGCCCAACAATACTGCTGAGAAAGGCACAAAGCTGCTGCTTCTGCCCGGCGCTTTCGGGTGCAAACTGGCCAAATATGTTAGGGTCAGCAGGACCACGATGCTCTTTGTTGACCACTTAAATACAGCCAAGGGGAGGGTGAGGACAGTAAAATTTAACAAATTGCATATTTGGAAAGTGTGGGGGAAGTTGTCTTTGGTTTTTTTTGTTTCTTTGGGGTTTTGGTTTGGTTTGATTTTAAATTCATCCCCCGAATCTACAATCTGGATAAAGTTTGCAACGCAGCAAACAGGAATTCTGAAAATGGAGAGGCCTCTATCTGTGCAGCACAGGTTATTTTGCAACTTTGCCTCTGACTTACCTGAAAAGAATTCCTCTCCCTCATTTTCTGATAAGGTACTCACCCTCCAAATTCCCCACGCAGCGGAAGGAGCCTGGGGAGGGGGAGATGTACTGCTCCCCTAGTTTCCTATACTTAAGCTGTGAAAAAATCCTTTTTATTAAAGGCAAACTGCAGTATAATTGAGCTAAATCTCCAGCCTCTGTTGGAGGTAGCAATGCCACGCACAGTTCATTGCAATGCCTGCTGTCCGAGGGATTTTTATGAGATCATATTTCACGAGGAAATAAATTTCCTCCTCCGGTCTGATGCAATCAGTTTACTAAGTGGTAAATAGCTATGGATATCTCCTGTGCTATTTTGCAAAGTGTTTGCGGATATTCAGGGATGAAAGTTGCCAAAGATAAGATCTTAATCACTGAAATCTGGAGAGCGATTGAGAAAATGGCCCCATAAGGATGCCGGGGCAGGTTCCCTGGAGGAAGCCCAGGCACCCCCTGCAGACACTCAGCACTAGCACGACCCACAGGAAACTATTTATCAAGTAGCCCATCCCAGCACAGCCCTGTTTTGATGACAGCTCCCAAGCAACAGTCTTCTCCCTGTTTGCAAGTCCCAAAGCACTGGCTTGAATTGACTCATCTCTAAACTGCAGCCACAGAATCTGGTGTAAAATTGGTTGGTGTAAGTACATCCATTTAACTTCTCTTTCAAAGGAAGCCAAGGAAGAGAATATCTTCTCAAATAGATATTGGTCCCTTCCAACCCAAACTATTCTATGATATTTGTCTCCCTCTACCTACAGACCTCTTCATAGGAAACAACACATGAGTACTGACATGTGCTGTAAAAATCAGTGAACTGAGTTTTCAGGGAGCTCCTTCTCAGAAAGGCATTTGGGTAATGTGCTCTAGGGATGGTGCAGGTGGTCCATAGGTACTCTCTGATCCATGAAAGGGGCATTGCATGCCCTACAGTGGAGTTAACTCCTCTTTGCAGGCAGCCATGACAGATGCTGTTGTATCACCATAAAAATCTGAAAATTACCCATGACCAGAGTGCAATGTGACAAGTGTGGTCTTTGTGCCACCTTCAGTCCTGAAACCAAACCAAAGAAAGTCAAAGAACTGTGAAGCCAGGCTGGTTTCCATCAAAGCTTTTCCCTGAAAACTATTGTTTTTCACCAGACAAGAAGGCAGAGAGAGCTGGACTGGCATCAAAATTCTTCACTTATGGCAGCTCCTTCCTGAATCTATCCTGTGGATCTGTGCTCTGAGAGAAGCAGGAAACCCAAAACGGCAAGCTTAAATTTGAAACATATTCTTGATGAATTTGTATACATCACTCCCAAAATAAGTCAGAAGACCTCCTAGAAATTCTAAGATGTGGACCAGAAACGGAGAAAATGTTGCTGAAACTGAGTACTGCAATGGGCCATGGAGAACTGTTTTTCCACCCACATAACAGAGAGCAGCTCTCAGCACTGCATGGACTTCTCCTGGGAGTGAGCAGCTTCTCCATACTTGGATTTAGAGGAGATATTTCATTACCAGTTCCTGGAAGCAAAACAAAACCTGTCAAGCATACAGCCCTCAACACTACACCCCATCTAGGCTCATCACACAGACCAAGGGTTTCCCTCTTTTTTTGTTTAACCTCTTTTCTTAGTAATCACTCTTTC
>NW_008592698.1:59797-100430 GCF_000691845.1 Merops nubicus
TGCAGTAAAAAGATTGGCAAAAAAAAATCACCTCCATGGGACTTATGCTTCTGCTTTTCAGTAAGCACTCACCATTTAGTGCTCCCTTAATGTGAGATTGTGAAATACCTAAAACAAGGCCAGATCTGGCGAGATAATGAAGGCATGAATCGGTGTTGAGATCAGTGGTAATTGTGTGTCAACACAGGCATCACCAGCCAGAACGTGTGGATCAGAAAGCAACCCAGGATTGGGTTCAAAAGGTGATGGAATGGGAAGCTATCTCGAGTGTTTTGATAGGACATCCAAAGGATTTACCCAGGTCAGAGCAACCTGATGAACTCACTTGAAAGTGAATCTCCTTGGAAGCTTCCCTTCATTCTAGAGAAAGCATGAGGGATTAGAGAGGGAGTTCTTCACAGATACTGTGATATGCAGCTCAAGCAATCCTCTAAGTGCACAGGAAAGAAGAAGAGGGTGATGGGATAAGGGTTAGGAAATGACATTGTCCCTCCATGTACATCCACCATCTTTTCCTACACACACATGTTCATATCAATTCACCTACAATGCAGTTTTTAGCAAACGGAGGTGGGGGATGTGTGTGTTAGAACACTGCATAAACTCCTGAAAATTGCATTTTCTTTAAAAGAGTTTGAATTATTTTTTAATTTTATTTTTTTTGTAGTCACACAGTGACACTGGTTTGTCTTCGAATGTATACATTTTTGTTTTTCTTTTGACCTTTTTTTAGTAATAGGTGGTTTCCAGACTTTTCTAGAACCTAAAATACATATCAATGAAAAATCTAAATTAAAAATCACATGGGAAATGAGTGAAGTTCAAGGGTTTTTAGTCATTCTCAGGGCAAATACCTGAATTTTCTTTAAAATGTTGCTTTTTTAAGGTGTCTAGGCTACAGGAGTGATCTAATTCTTCCTTCAGACATTCCTCCCATGTCAATTTGATACATGGTTTGCACATCTTTTGGAATGTTCTCCATAGAAATGTTCTATCTTCTAGTATTGCTCCCATCCCCCATAATGCAAAGGATGCCTTTGTAAGATTTTTAGGTAAGAGAAATCATGGTCTGGACCGGGGCTTTGGTTTTGATGGTTTTCTTTAATTACTTCTGATTTACCTCGACCACAACACTCAACAATATGCTACTACACAATGCAGTGCCAGCATAGCTCTACATTACATCAGTTTTTTTTAAAATAATGAGATAGTGGCATGATGCCTTACTCTGCAGTGTAAGAAATATGGTAGTAGCATCTTTCCATCCTGGAGCTTCAGCCCAGAGTTTTTCTGCAGCCATTGCTCAGGTCACTTTCTAGCTCAGACTGGAAAAAGCCCCAGTACAACTCACTGGCCAGACACAAACTACTCTCATTTCTTCTCCAGGCTGGAGGAGCTCAGCAACCCCCTGTCTTTGCCTGTAGGACTCTGACATGCCATATACCGAGCAGCCAACATAAAGCCAACAAGGTTTTTGCTTCAGTGGATGGACTCAGCACTTAGAGAAAAGTGATTGCAAAGCAATGCCCTCTGTGTATGTTGATCCCACTGAAAGGCCTTCTCTGCTAATCTCAATAGCCCTAATTTCTTTAGACATTCCAGGAGGATTTTGCTTCTCAGTCTAGACACACTTCATCCCTCTGTTTTGAGAGAGAAAGCCTTTTGAAACTGCCAGAGCTCCTTTGTTTTCCTGCTCTGAAGGGCTTCAGTGCCTGTGAACAAAACAGGATAGGCTAGGATGAAGATGAAGTCTTCAAAGCTCTCTCTTTCCCCTGTACTTTTCCCAGGTATGGGCTGTATCTGGAGCTCCCAGTCTCTTTCTGCCTCTTGTTTCTTAAAGTCCCCTATTAAAGTCAATAAAAGCATGTGATCTGGAGTTCTGGTTCTGCCTCACCCACTCTGACACACTGAGAAAGTCCCTTCATCTTTCAGTTTCCTACAAATATGCTTTTTATTGTGCAAATTAGTCATGTAACCTCTATACAGTGTTTAAAGCATTAGCCAGAGTCAAGACTAAAAAGGCATAATCACCTCTGTTTCCGTTTCCCTGTATGAACTCTTCTATTCAAGAATCAATCTTCTCGGGTATAAATACCTTCTGCTGGGATTTCTGAGCATTTCTGACGTCAGACAGAATGAGACCTGATTATAATTATTTTTTTTTCGTCACACAAGTGCTCACATATGGGAGACAAACAGTACTTCTGAAGGCAGAGCTGAGTAAGCTATCACCTGGATCTGGTGAGAAGTGACAGAGCCACTGGGGCTGCTCCCACCGTCATGCTGGGGGTCACTTTGCCATAAGCAAGTCAGCAGCATCTTAGATGCAAAAGCAATGCAATGTACTTTATTGTTTTCTTACCTCTTCGTACAGTCCTCCTGAAGAATGTCACAAAGTGTGACTCATCACATCTGCATGAAGTTATGAAAAAAGTAAGCCTTGTTAACCTGCTGTTTGAAAACCAGAACACTTTTATCAGTTCATATAATTGCTAACCCCTTATTCACTGTTCAACACTGAAGGGTTCTTTGGCTCCTAAGATCCCACTAATTGCTGACAGATTTGATTTCTCTGTGACAGCAGGAGTCCTGTTTCTGGCCTTTACATCAAGTAATTGCTTTATTTTTCTCCCTCTGCTCTGAAAAACGGAATTCCCTTCTCCCCTGCTTGAACCTCTGTAATGACTTCTTTCTATGTTATTAAATCCTTGCCATTTAAATCACATTTAGAGATGTTTTGAATAACTGATTCCAATTACTCAGGCTCTTACTAAGGAGCAGCTGAAAACGCAAGTCATTACTTGCCCACAGACAAGCAGCTACACCTTGCAGCAAAGTCTCTGGTGGACTCTATTTTATTTCTACCCGGTAAGGTGCAATTTATACTCACAGGAGGCGGGTGTTCAACAAACATACAGCTGCTGGAGTTCTCATAGCTTGTCGCTTGTGCAAAATAGAGATGTGATTTTATATTTATTTTATAAATAGTGCTATTCCTTAAAGAAATCATCCGGTCCTTCCTGTAGTGGCTAAGGAAGCTTGCTTGGAACAACAGTGGAGATGAGCAGTTGACCGACGAATGACCCACGTAAGGTTACTATCCTGAGATCTAATAAAAAAGCATGGCAGGGTAAAAGGAAACATGACTACAGGTCGTACATTCCTTCCGTGAAGTATGATCAACTTCTGTTGTTCTTAACGTTGTTTTTTATACCTTGAAGGTACCAAGAACTTCCCAGCAATAACAGTTTAGTTCAGTTATTAATCATACTTGTAATCGTTAGCGTCTTCGAAGGAAAAAAATATGTGCCAGGAGATGATTATTTGACAAATTACTGCAGGGGCTCAGCATAATAGCTTTGCTGATACAATCAACATTGAGCCATTATAAAAAATTAAAAAATGAAGCAACTTCCAAACTGTTTATGAAAAACACCACCCTGTCTGATGGAAGGGGACTGACGTTTAAACAGGTAGCACTCAGTTGTCGTCACAAGCACAGGCTCAGCTCCTTTTCATAGACAGTTACTACAGTGGCACATGTAAACAGGTAATAAATGGAGATAATTCATAATGACGAAGGAATTTGCAGTTGTCACTAATTCACGGGCTTATTAGGAGTGTGAGTGCTGCAAACCAAACTCTGGCTGAATCTGCCCTGGAAGCTGCTGCTTGATACACTGGGACTCTGTGTGCAGCTCCCAGCTTCTGCTGGTGCAGGCTGAACTGGTGCCTTGGAACCTGTACAAGAAATAAATAATCCCTTCTGTATTTATATATTAACTTTCTGGTACTTCCTTCAGTCTAGCCCTGATAATTAGCCCTGCTAATATACACAAAGGCCCTAGTTTACTTTTGACCAACAGGGTAAAACTACTACCAAGTGGAATAAAAGGTATGCTGATAAAAGCACAGCCTGACCACTAAACTTGCACCAGTGGTCAGGACCTCTGCCAGCACAGCTAAGCTGTAATAAGGATCTCTCCTTTTTCCAGCCCTGACAACAAGCACAAGTCCTTAGTTTTTAGACCCTTAGGCTGGATATGGTCTGTGCAACAAAATTTACTCCTCAATGTGCAATGAGTGTTTCCATGCAGTGTTATTTGGCTTAAAAAGTAGATACATTCATGCCTTAGTATTTTAATTGTATTTGTTCTGGGAAGTTATTTGGTATAGTGTAAGGTGTTCCCATATTTTGGTTGGAAGTAGACTGTGCTGCTTCTTCAGATTGCCTAAAAGTGTGAGTAGATTGATGTCTACATCTCTTTACACTCATTGCTCTATTTTCATGCAAAGATAGATAACTATTCACCAAGGTCCAGCCTTTCTGTCACTGAAATAAATGACCATTCTCCCATTGACTTCCTTAGGAAAAGATATGGACCTAAAACCCAACTGCCAATACTAATATTGCCTCAAAAATTGCACTTTATGCAAATAAAATTATAGTCAATGAGCAAACTTGAGTAGGTGGGTTCATTTGGTATTCAGAGATAAGCTTCCTAAATGTGTAAATTAAAATAAAAATTTTGATGAGTATAAGGGAGCTGTTTTCTGTTCTTGTGTGAGGATATTACTCACAAATTTCCCTTTCTACGCATAAAAATAAAAGAAGATTGAAAATACCTGCTGTTGATTTAAAAAAAAACAGCCCAGTATCAAGAGAAGTAATAACTGTGGTGCAAATTTTGTTGCTGTGGGCACAGACCAATACACCTTGAAAAGTGTATGTGGTCACTCGTCTGGAAGACCCTGGCCACGGGCTAAGGAAGGGACTCACCTGTACCTACCAAGCACAGGCTGAGAAACAAAGGCTGGCTCAGTGCTGAGTGTCCAGCTTTTCATGTGTTTTAATTAAACCCCATTGCTGGCTTTAATTAGAGATGTTTAAGAGAATAAATGCTGAGTTTTGATCTGCTCTTTCTAAGGTGGCATCCCAAGAGGTCTTAGTCCCCCTGGTATCATGAGTCAGCATCTGGAGAGAGCTCTTCATGCACGTCCTCATGCGTGGGAAACAACAGGAGGGTAAAACCTTCCCACCCTTCCTGTGCAACGCCCCGGGAGTCAGCAGGCTGGAAACCAGGGCTGGAGCTTGGCAGCAGCAGCATGGTGCTGGTGCAAGGGGTGCCCAGCTCCCCAGCACAGCAGCATGGAGAGCTGCCAGCTCGGCACTGGAACGAGTTATGCAGCTGTACCTCAGGATACCTGAAATTAGGGCCATAAGGGCAGACTTTCCAAAATGTTTTAGAAAAGAGCAGCAACATTATCAAAAGAGCCAGGGTGTCAAACTTCACTTTTGAAAATCTCCCCAGGAATCCCATCTATCTGCTTTTTTAGTCACTTTGAAGGTTGGTGATTAAATCCATACTTAGAGTGTGATTCTCCCACACATGGGGAGCAATGGGAGCTTTGTCATCACCACTAATGGGGACAGGATTGTGAGGAATGAAATATGCAGGGAGTATGCGAGGGGGAAAAAACAGGCTTGAAAATCATCAAATGAAAAGAGCCAGTGGAGTTTTTAATTTTTGTTCACGCTTTAATTACTGAAAATGATAGAAGCACTTTGCCATTTTCAAAATGGTTAAGTCTAAAAATGCCTGGGCTTGTTTGTTTGTTTCTTTTGGGAATGACTTACAATAACCAAGAGATATAAATCAACCCATGGGTTTGCTTTTCTTTTCTTCTGCAGCCGCAGCTTAAACAACCAAACAGCAGGGCAGCTTCTCAGCAGCCCGAATCCACACTGAGCTCTCTGGAAAGGCTGGTGTGGGGCAGCAGGGCCTGCTGGCTTTGCCATGACAGACCTGTCCCACCACGGGCTCCATGCCCTCCTGGCTGGGGGCCCGCAGAGCCTCCTGAGGGGGCTAATTCCCCCTGGTTATCTTCTTGGCACCCCTCCCTCCTTGGTTTAAGGAGCGGTGGTGGAAGTTGAAAGATAGCCCAGATTTTGTGATGATAAATGTATTTTTATATAAATATATTTTTATAAATGCATTTATAAATGTATATATACACACACACATACACATAGTGATTATGAATGTCTAAAGGGCAGGTGTCAAGAGGATGGGGGCAGACTCTTTGCAATGATGCCCACAGACAGGACAAGTGGCAACAGGCACACATTGGAACCCATGCAGGTCTATCTGAACACGAGGAAAAAATTCCTTACTTTGAGGGTGCCAGAGCCCTGGAACAGGCTGCCTAAAGAGGTTGTAGAGTCTGCTTCTCTGAAAAGATTCAAAACATGATCCTGTGCAACCTGCTCTAGGTCAACCTGCTTTAGTAGGAGGGTTAGACCAGATGATCTTCATTTAAGATGGTTCTTTTTAACCCCTACCATTTTGATTCTATTTTGGGTTAAATTCTTACTCCCATTTAGGAATTCCACAGGGCTTGGCTGAGAAATGTATCAGGTCATGCACCCAGACCTTCCACTCCCCTATCTCTCTGGACCTTCCCTCTCCCCCTTCCCTTAGCCCACATAAGCATCAGATTTTAACCTGCTTCTCCCTCTTTGGAGGTGAGAGCCCACAGTGCCCCCTCAGTCCCCAGGGAAGGAAGCCCATGAGGCCAGCCCCAAACCTAGGAGATGGCTGCCTGCAGCTGCCCTTGGTACCATGGTGGTGCAGCTGTGCTGGGTGGGAGGCTGGTGTGGGACAGCTGCTGCACGGACACTTACCTGGTGGTGTGGACAATATCCTCTAGGATGCTGTGGTTATCTTACCTCTACTGGCCACAGGGACTGTCACAGTCTGGTTTCTCTCTAGGCTCCTTAAAAACAGCTTTGCTCCCACTGCCAGACACAGCACCGATGAGCTGTCAGGTGGGGAAAATCCACATCATTCTTGGAAGACCATTGAAGAAGAGGGATTCTTCATTCATCCCTTTGGTTTTAAAATCTTCCTTCCAACAACAAAACATGCTAGATCAGCAAACACTGGTGCTGTTAATGGGGGGTAGGTGAAACCACATCTCGCGGCGTCCTCTGCGTTATGCCATTCTGCTGGAGCAAGCAGCAGGAGGAAGCCAAGGCAGGACCAGGTCATGGCTCTCTGGGCAGCGAAGCTTGTGGAGGATGTTTCTGCTGTCGTGTCTGCAGGAGATCAGCCTGCCTGCTTTCTCCCTCCCTGTTTCAGTTTTCTGCTTGTAAGATGCAAATAGTAGCTCTTCTGTGTCTCACAGGCATACTGTGAGGATAAATGTATTAAAGATGTGAGTAGTCAGAGTCCACATCAGGGCAAACAATCTTAGGGAAGATAAATACGCCTGTAGACACCAAGTAGTCTCTTTCTTTGATGCTTTAATGCTTTTATGGTCAATAAAGAAACCTTGAGTTTTACAAAGGCTGTCTGGCAGTTCTAATATTAGCATCCTCACCACAGCTACTTCTCTCTGGCAATGCCTGTTTCTATCTCTGTGTGATACTGATGTTGTTGGTACCATTTTCATGTACAATAAATGTGGCTTGTGCCTGACAGTGAATTAATTTGCAAAAATGAAGCAAAACACAGTTCAGTCATTTGAGAATGTGAGGAGAAGATGACGATGCCAATATCTCTGTGTTATATGAAGAGACGTGCCAGTTGCTTCTTCATAGGAAGCAACTGAAAGAAAAACAGAATAACTTGGGAATGGAGTAAATACAATTTAGCAGAGACACCAGTGGATATTTGCATTTCTCTTGGCTTCGGTTCAACTAAGCTAAGAGCCTGTTGCAATAAACTTAACGAAAACCAGGGCTGGATGAGGCTGAGCCGCAGCCCCGCCCGGGGGCTGGTTCCACCCCACTGCACACAGGGACAGGACAGGAGCACAGCCTCGCTGGACGAGATGTTGCACACCCCTAACATGGCCACATGCATCTATTCGGGACCCTGAGTGACCCTCACCAGGGAGGAAGTTCAGCTGCCTGTACAGCTCTGCTGCTCTCCTTGCTTGCTCCTGGAGTCATACCCGTGCAGTCACAGCTGCCTCAAGGGAGGGTTTGTATGGGGTTGGTTTTTTTTTCTTCCCTGGAACATTTGACTAAATCACATTTGCAGATATTTCAAATTTTTCATTCACGTGATACCTGAGCTTTATTTACTTTTGAAATAAGTCATCTCATTAACAGAATTCATTATCCATTATTACTGTCATGTCATTCTCCTAATAAAAGGAATGACTGTGGAAGCATTCAGTGGCTTAGCTGGTAGCATAGTGAGCTATTATGCTGGAAACCTGCATTCATGCTGTACGTTGGTATGCCAAGGCTGGCAGAGACTAGGAGCATCAATGAGGTAATAGTCTTAATCTCTGAGGGGAGGATTATATTGTGCTGCACTGCAAATACCTCCTACCGTTAGCAGGATAATACTTCAGATGGAGCTCTAAATTGTTCAGCAAATAAGGACAGGTGCTGAGAAGAGGGTGAAAAAAAACTACCCTGCAATGTTCCCTCATTATCTCCAGATGAGAGGTGCAAAACCTGTTCTCACTGTTAAACTACTACCATGCTTTCTCCACTTAATTTGCCAGCGTGGCATGGCCAGCCACTTCAAAGTGAAGTGCATTGACACTACTTGCATCTCTTCTTCTCAGAAATACTATTTGCTTTTGGTGACTGAAGAAATGCTGTTTGTAGGTATGTTTGGAATGAAGTGATGATGAACAGGGTGCTCCCACCACACTGTCCCACCTCCCTGCATGAGCTCTTCACTCCACCAAGTGCTATGGCACATCTGCCCCTGGCTAGACTGTGCTTTCCACTGTTGTCCTGCTCAGAAGAGCAGTTAATGTTCATTACTGTCTGTGGGAGGACAAAGTTTGTAACTGCTCCTTTTCATGTTTTGCAGACCTGATAATCTAGGTTCACCTTGACTGGCCCAGGAGGACACAAGCCATTGGAAGCAGATGTTTGTGCCTCTTTTTGGTGGTTTGCTTCCTATCATGCATGGTCCTGGAATGAGATGGAGCAAGTGAATGAGAAATCTTATTTACTGGAAAAAAACTTTAAAAGTTCATCCACTTTCCACATCTTTTGCCACAGGATGTCAATGAATTTCACAAAGCTGGGCAAATGGTATTACTCTTTACAGAGTATTACTTTACAGAGGATAGATGTGAGATAGAGATTAAAAAAATATTTAAGTAGTGTTCTTGCTGGGATAAACTTTGTCCAGTGGCCCCTGGAAGATGTTGCTCTACCACAAGGCAGCAGGGGAGAGGAGAGGGCCTTTAATGGCACTGTACAGACCACCAGGGCAGGCTAAAACAGGATCAGAGATTTGCTCCTAAACACACACTGAATTTTCCAGGTAGCAGTGATTTACCAGAACCCCAGCACTTGTCCCTGCTATTGTCTTGCTGTTCTTCCCACTCCTACAATTTGCACTTGCTCCAAAGCCACATCCATCCCCACAAGGAATCAGTGGTGGATTTTGAGTGGAAAGCAATGCTCTCATCCTCAGGGGTTACTACTGGAGTCTAGCTGAGAAGCTTTGGTTTGGACCAAGCCAACATTAATGTATCTTTGCCTTACTTCTCAAGGAACAGAACTAGATTTCCCCCACGTGCCCTGCTGTAATTAAGGGATCCAGACTACATCTCCCATGATGTAATGAAGACCTTCTTTGTCTCCATGTGAAACACTTTCTTTTGATCAGAAATGTTGAAAGAAACATTTCCAGGTCCCTGGATCAACAATATTTAAAGGGGCTTGCCCATGGAAAACATCAGCATTTGTCAACACTCTCCTGTTTTGTGACCAAATTAAAAATGAAATACTGAACTTGCCTATCAAGTTGAAATTAATTTAAAATTCAACCTAAACTCGAACTTATTCAGCCCTGAGAAATGGGAAGAGAGACCTCTTTTGGGCAAACTCTTAGCAACATGTGGTTTAAAATATTGTTCAGATTTTGGGTCTGACTCTACTCCCAGTCATGCAGATGGAGGCATTAAGTTATTCTCCCAATAAATTGGTCTTTTCTATGCATCAAACCATTCTAGACTAGATGAGAATCAAGCACACAAAGTAGCTGAGAATATAACTGAACAGATTTGTCTGCCAGAAGCAATGGAAGAAATGTAAATGTTGACTCATTGGTTTAACTTTTGAATATTGTGTTTCTTCTCCTTCAGGAGGTGTGGGCAGTACTGCACAGAGCAGCAGACAGCTACCACTGCTCGTTGCTGAAGGGTTGATATGCTCACTGAAAACCGACTTCATCAGATGGGGAAAATCTTTTTAGCAGGTCCTGCTGTGACAGGACAAGGTGTGATGGTTTTAACCTGAAAGAGGGTAGATTTAAATTAGCTATAAGGAAGAAATTATTTACTGTGAGAGTAGTGAGGTGTTTGGCCCATGTTCCCCATTAGCTCAGAAGCCCCATCCCTGGGAACATTCAAGTCAGGTTGGACTGGGCTCTGAGCAATCTGATGTAGTTGAAGATGTCCCTGCTCAGTGCAGAGGACTGGTTGGACTAGGTGACCTTTAAAGTTTCCTTCCAACCCAAACCAATCTGATTCTATGAATCATTGTTTCCATGTCTGCTTTCCATAAATCAATAACTTTTTTTCTCTCACTTTTTCCCCCTTCTCCACAGAAATGCCTGATTTGTTAGAACATTAAATGGTTCTCATTGTAATTGAAGACTAGGAAAAATAGTCAGTCCCCTTGGTCCAAAGATTTGCTTTAACACCTGCTCACCCAGCCATAGCAGCTTGTCACTGTACAACTCAAACCCAAGTGTTCTCTTCAAGAGCTTCAGCTTGAAATTGTGCAGTGTTGTGCTGAGCACATCCATCCACTCCGGCACACAAACTGACTGCACAGTTTGCACAGGGACTGGGGCCTCTTCTGAAGTAAATGGCAACTTTCCTGAGTCAGGAATTCAGGGTCTGGCCCAGACCTGACTTGTGTTTACACCAGGTTAGCCACTGCTGAAGGTGGTGTAAAGAATCTTTATGGTGACTTGTAAAGCCACCTTAGCAGAAGTGAGAGTGGGTTTTGCCAAAACTCTAAGCAGAACAGCTTGTCCCAGCTTACTGTGCAGCCAGGTGAGAGCAGCTCAGAGCCAGTTAAAGATGCATTAGGGCATAAAAACCAACAGGAAAACACAAACACATCCCACTTTGCCAGCACTGCAACAAACTCCCCAGTGCATCCCTGTCCTTCACTTGGTTTCCAGCAGTCTTTGGAAGAGTTTTTATCTTCATGCCACTCTGATTTAAGATACAGTGTTACTTAAAACCCCCTAACAGTCAACTAAGAGTCAAAAGATGAAAAAAAATTCAGTCAGCCTCTGCTTTTTATAAAAATATACCAATTTAATAACTTGGTTTAAAGAAAAACAGAATGATCATGTTAAAATACTGCCAAATTTATAAACTTTGACAGTCCCACATACTGAGATGAACAGGCAAATCTATTTAATAAGAAATAAAATACATTTTCTCCCTGCATTCATTGAAATAAGAAGACAGACACATCTGTCCCAAATTTCTTTTAAGGAACAGAATGGCTGCTAGTAACTAGAAAATGGTGCCTTTCTGATGGCTTACCTCAAGATACATTTACAGCTCCACTGTAACAGTATCAAAATTCAAAATGTAATCAGTTCAAGTAGAATGAGATCAAACATTTTTGTCCATATTAACTCTTTGATGTCACGATTCAGTATCTCACAATGAAAGATGCGTATGTAAAATGCAAGAAAGTCTGTGTGAGTTCTTGCTGTTCTCAAAGTTGAAAAATCTGCAGGATCTGTTACATGGGATTTGTACATTCCCGTGGAAATGTGTTGTGAGCACTGAAGAAGTTACCCCACCACAGGAGTTACAGATTTCCAGGATTTTTGAGAGATGCAGTCCTTACCATTGGCAAGGCCTCACAGCTTCATTGTCCAGTAGCTGCTCAGAGACCCAAACCAACATCTTAGAGATCAAAAATATCCCAGGCATATTTGAGTGCAAGATACTTGTTCAGCTAGAGTAGGAATCGATTTCAAAGGTATTTCAGGAAAAGGATGATTCCTTTGTGACCCCTTCTCTGACCTCAGAGGAGGGATTGTCCACTCTCAACCCAAAGCAGTGCAGAAAATGGAAAACAATAATTGCAGCTATACAGAAGAAAAATGGCACAGAGAAAAGTCACCCTTCTGTATCACAACAGGCAGAGTTATTACACAAAGTCTCCCTACAGCTCCAGAACAAGGGATTTATGCAATGCCCCACACCTAGTGGAAAACCCTTCTTTGTGAATTTATGCTCTCTCCCAGACCAGGCATTTCTTTTTGATCTAAAGCCTTTGGTCCTCTCTGCTTCCTTTGTGCTTCTCAGATGGCACCAAGGGGATATCAAGACAAAACAGCAAGGAATTTCTTTATTTAGGAAACTACAGTCAGATCATGCCAACCAAATAGACATATATGTAATGGTTTACTTTATGGTGGCATTACCTTTATGGAGAAGGAACAAACAATGGCCCCATATTTTGGGGATCTGAGAAGATTCCAAACTTTAAGAAAAGTTTTAAAAAACAAAGGCAGGAAAGTCATGCCAAAGAAAGTTGTGCCAATACTTCACTCTGACGGTGAACCCTCTTAATGAGAACCAAGAAGGGGTTTACTGGGGGTAAATAAGGGTCAGGAAAGGGGCTCTGGCTCCCCATTAGTAGTGCCTGAGGAAGTCCTTGTTTGTGGGTTGATACGACCCAGCTGCAGCTGCCCAGCAAGGCTGAGCTGCACACGCCCTGGCACACAGTCAGCTTGTGCTGGCCAAAGAGCCTGTTTCTGGTCTGGCCTGGAACAGTTCTGCAAACAAGGCAAGCTGTATGAGCAGAAAGCACTCCATGCCAGTATAAGCTGTGTTTCCCTGAAAGCTTTTGCCAGTGTGAAGTGTTCTTGAAAACTGTAAAAATAAAAAACAAAAAATGTCACACCCTTGGCTGGCATTGGCATGTGTGCAGAAGTTTTAAAGATATATTTGGCCCAGGTTTGCTTTTGCTGGATAAGACCGAACCAATGTAATTGAAGAATGTTATGTTAATAATAAATGTCATGTTTATTAACATATTTAACAGCTTTAATAAATGGGAAGCTGTCAAACTGATGTTACCCTGAGCAAAGACCATAATAACACTAAGTGGTAACTCTAGGGGACTATGTGAAAACAAGAACCTTTCTTCTCATAGAGGTGGAAACTGAAAAAAAAAGCAATATCTCTTGTAGCTTTGTGAAGAGCAATTAGAGAAAGTTACTCAGGCAGAGTCTAGAACATACAATGAAAGCAGGAAAGGAAAAATAAATGAGCTTGTATTATCACAGGTCAAGGTTTCTGGATTCCTGAAGGCTACTTCTTTGCTAATAAAAGTGCTTTGTGTCTGTGAAACAGAGGTGGTGTATGCAATTGTAAAGCATCTAAAGTGATCTAACCCATCACAGTGAAATTAAGACTTCTGTCACAAAGTCCCAGAGACAAAATCAGTGGCCCTAAATACCCCTGCCTGGGACAAAGCACATGTCCTCCAAGGGACAGACAGGCCAGATTCTGCATCTGCCCAAGGAGTCTGAACAAAAATCCCTGAAAACGAAAATTAAAAAGTAATTACCTGAGTAAGGATCACAGAATCCATTACTTTGTAAACAGGACTTATTATAACAAGGGAATATCAGACAGATACATGTGTGACCTGCCATAATCCAGCTAAAGCACAGTTGCATATAAAAATGCACTACTTTATTCTGTAGAGCTGCCTGATTTTCAGAGGACTGTTAGTGCTGGAGTGTAGCTTTGGTCTATGGCACACAGCTCTGCTCCGAAGCAACCACCTGCCTCCTTCAGCACTGGCATACACCAGGGGCTATAAACTGGGGAGACTAAACAGTTGGGATGCAGAATAGACCATTTGCCTCGCTGCGTTTGCCAGTTGAGGTTTGGAGAGGGGAGGATTTAAATATATTTCAGCACGACAATTTTTCCTATTCTGCCTGCACTTTTTTCTTTAATTCCTTGCAGGTTAGGAGGACATTTGGACCCTGACCAGACAAAGCTTCTATTTCCAAGTCAAGAGTAAAGCTTGGAAGTCAATAGGATTACTCACCGATTCAGGAGTCTGAAGGAGCAAGGGAGTCAAAGTTTGTAGGGAGAGGTAATGTGTTTTATGAGGAAAACTGATATCACTGGAAAAAATGGACAAGTTCTAATGGACACAAGTTCTAAGTGTGAGCCCTGTCAAAAGCTTTCATTTCTGGTGCAGATGAATTACTTGGTTCACACCTTCTGTTACCTTGAAACACCTCAGGGCCAGTTTCCTCCCATTTTCAGGCACTTGGCTGGGGTGCTTTTTCCCACAGTCTCGTCAATGAGATCTGAACTGCTCTCTAAACTTATCTTTTTTTTTTTTTTTGTCTTTCCCAGGGCACCTGAGGCACCTCCTGAATTATGAGCCTATAATTCAGGGGGATTTAGGACACCTGATGTGTCATGTAATGTTGCACAATTACATCCCAGATCCTGGCTTTCAACATCTAAAATCCAGCAAGCCTAGATGAGGTGATTTCAGGCTGAGTTTCTTTTTGGTTCCATTGTGCTTTTTTTGGACAATGATTAGCTGCAACATAAAGCAAACTGAAAAAAAAAAAAGCTCTGGCTCTGAATTCTGTATATACTCAAACCTCTAATCCACCTCCACATAATCTGTTCTATCACACAGCCCTTGGTGTAGGTGTGTAGCTCAGTTCTGATGACTGCACGCTATTGTGTGAACACCCACACAGCAACAGCAGAGTGAAGCTGCACCTCTTCCTTCTGCACAGCAGTGGAGCTTCAGCATCCTCACTCCCCTCCCCACCCTCTCACCCCATCTGTGCTGTCTTCTTCAGCGCACTCCAGTGCCAGGGAATCGGTTTCCACAGAGCAGACTGGTGTCTGTGCTCCACTCCCTCCTCTGAATCTGCTTCAGCAAGATGCACAAGGGCATTTACTTGTGTTTGACATCACCAGAGCAGCAGGATCCCAGTTCTACAGGTGAGAGTGGAAAGTATGATGCACTGTGCTTCATATTGCACAAACCCATGACCTGATGGTTAGTTTTTGTGAAGACAAGCAAGAGAAGAGGGTGGGGATAAGGATTTCAATTGCATGTTCCCCAGATACTCCACTGCATTCGACGTACAAGGTCTTCATTTAGTTCAGCTCCTGTTGGGATGATTGAAACCCTATTACAACTTATGCTGGCAAAACATCTGTTCTTACAGTATATATATGTGAGCTTATTCCCATTTCTTGCTTCCAAGAGAAAATCATGCCTTCTACTTTCATATAGTGCACTCAGATCCTTCCTTTCTCCATATATTATGTATTCATGCTAGAACTGCAGCTTTGAACCCAAATGTCTTCTTATACTCATTTATATTTGCCAGCCTTTACAATATGTGATGAATGTAGAGTTCCTGAAAAACAAAGGACTGGTGAACAAGTGCTACTGCCTGCCAGTAAAGTAAGTTGTGCTACAGAAACTTAACAGGACCTTTGTTCAGTGTTTTTAAAAAATACAAACAGCTTCCACCTACCCAAATATTAATTGAAAAAATTGGCCAAAAGCCTCATATTCTTACATAAATCTATTTTATTATTAAGAAAAGATGTTCTAAGGAAGAGTCAGTCTCTAGAAGGATGAAGCTTAAGAAGTGGGGAAGTAGAAAAAGGGAGCTTAAAATAAGCAATGTCAGCAAGGTAGAGTACAACATTTCCCAGAGATGTTATTTGTCTAAAGGAAACCCTTCTAATTTTGCAATCTAACTAAAAATTGTTACCAAACATCACATTAGCTGATTCCAAACTCTTTTTCATCAGAACTCTTCCATATCACTGTGACCACACAAGTGCATACATAGTGTGATTTGAATTTGTTTCTCATGAAACAGCTTGTAAATATAAAATACTGTGTTTTAGCTGTTTATCAGGCATATTATGTAAATTATACATTTTACATAATTTTATATCTAAATTCTAGATATTATATGTTGTATAAAATACTGTGTTTTAGCTGTTTATCAGGCATATTATGTAAATTATACATTTTACATAATTTTATATCTAAATTCTAGATATTATATATGTAGTATGAAATACTGTGTTTATACTATTTATCAGGCATATTTTTCTAGGTGCCCACAATGACAAAACTAATGTAAACCATTCGTACCTTTAAAGCTTTGGGAGCTGACTGGGCTTGATACACAGGCTCTAGGAGACCATAAAGAAAATGTCTGCAAGCAAATTCCTATGAAGAATGAATCAAAACTTTGTGTGGAAGGTAATTTCAGCATCTCTGGCTTAGGAAAGGAATGCCAGTTTAAGTCTATAAGATAGGTTGCTCTCCACTCCTGGCCTAGTTGAGTCACGGTGACTTCTTAGGCAAGACAGAAGGACTCAGAGCAGGACTCTGCGTGTGCACTAAGGAAAGAACAAATCAACCTGTGCCATAAATCAGCTCTGTTCTTACAGAAGCCAACCTCAGAGGTTCCTTTGTGAGCTCTGGAGGCAAAACCAGAGCAGCCAAGCTCTGGGCAGTTAAGATGAAGGCAGTTCTGAATCAGGCTGGCATGTTTTGTCCAACCACGCACCACTGACCCAGAGTCCCAGACAAATGGGACTTTGTGGGATGTCCAAAGTCTTCCCATTCAGGTAACACTTCCAAGCAGAAAAAAATAGTTTACTTTGTAGGAAACCTAGATGGGTATTAATTAGTACTTTCTTGTGTTGCTTGCTTTTTTTTCTTAAAGTAATAACACATCCACACATCCTCATTCTAAAAATTCATGATCAGATCATTTAATGGCTACAGCTTGTGCCAGCTTTCTGGATTAGTAAATCAAAATAACGAAATTGTGAAATATGTTCCCACCATCAAGAAAAGAAGGGGAAAAAAAAAAAAAAAAAGAGAGAGTTTTAGGGCTTTCCTAAACATTTGCAGTGGTGAGCTTGCCAATCAGTTCTTGTTGTGTAGTGAGCAGAAAAGAACTAATTATATGACTTATATATTTCTATTTCATTTCAGAACAAAGAACAGAAATAAAGAATAGAAGCTGGTCCTGAAAACTTAAATATAGAATATGCTATAATCCAGAGTTCATTATGACTTGAGGGACTAGTAATAATAATAAGGCATTATGCAGTTCTAAGGAGCTTCATATCTAGAAGGTAAATAATTAAAAGCCATGGTACATCAGCAAATCCAGAGGTAGGAATAGAGATTATTATGGTTTTAGGTAGGGAAACATTATAATTCTTGTTTTTAAATCAGCTTTAAATCTGACTGCAGAAGAGGTTGATTTCAAAAGGGAGATTTGGTGTTCAACAGCATGGGAAGGACTTGCACTGCAGATACTTTCTACCACTTGTCTGTTGGTATTCCACAGTAAAAAAAGAGCCTGAAAATCATTAGGAGTCAAACAAACTGAAGTTAAAAGCTTTGATCATGTGGTGGAAATAGGAAGCAGATAAGTGTGTAGTGTTTTACTTCATTGTTTTGCCCTCAGACCAGGATGACTGAAATTTAAAGTCATTGTTTGCTGATTTTTTTGTTTACTCTTTACAGGTATAATGTTTTGATCATCTAAGTTCAGTCCTTCATGCAGAAGGCCCTCACTGCAAAAAAGAAACTAGAAAACTTTCCTTATTTTTGACAAACTACAAACCCTGGGTGGTTAAAGTTATCAGATGACATCTTTATCCTTACAGCAATTAATAGCATCTGAGCAATAACTCTGCATCAATAATAACATATAATCTGTGTTCTAGAACTCTAATTACAGAGACTAACTATAGTTAATCTACAACTGTAGCAATTACTGGGTACCAACTGGGTTGCAGTGGGGTGTTCTGTCTCATGGAGGGCCAGGCTGCCTCCACTCTCCTTCCCTGGGCTTTCCTTTGACCCCAAGTACTGCAAGCCTTAGGCAGGCAAGGAGAGGAGAGCTCACCTTTGGGACATGCTGGATTTACTTCTGGGAAGTGTCAGTGGTTTCACAGTCCTGCTCCAAATAAGACAGAGGAGTTGAATCACAGGCCACCCATGTTCCAGTTACATACGCTAGCAGAGAGGGACTAGTGGAAGACTTGCTTTTTGAAATACAGATTTTAGCAAGAAATGAATCCTCCAGAACAAACTTTCCTGTTGGTTGTATTCCTGAATGGCTGCTTTGGCTGGCTTGGCTGCTGTGCATCCCCTCATTAAGATGCTACCTCTCCACAAATACCAGGAGCAGCACAGGTCACAGAGCCCATTAGTCAGCACAAATGTCCTGTTCCTACAGTGCCAGACTTTGGCTGCAAGTTGCTTCTGGCTTTAGCACTGGTGAGTGACAAAGAGTGACTTCTCATCTTTTTGAAATGAGCCTGCTCCTGCAGCAAGGGACTCTTGGGCAAATGCTCTGTAAAACTAAGAGTGGAAAAGACATGAAGATGAGAAAGGCATCCCAAAGAAGCCCCTGAATTGAGGGAAAGGTAACAGCTGGATTAATGTTCAACTGCTTCATTTTGGGGTTTGCCATGAATAATTAAGTGTAATTAATAAATGGTGCCCTGAAGATAGGATCAAACAGACTTTGGGTGTGGTGCTTAATCCTTCCTGAGTTGGGGAGTAAGGCCAACAGCCTATAATGGATTTAACTAATTCTCTTAATTGCAGCTTCATTTGCCTGATCTTTCTAAATGGTATTAATCTAGTGATTTGCAGAATAAGCACATGGAAAAGACTTACCAAAATCACGTTAGGATCTCAAAGATATACTTCTCTTCTTAGATTTTTTTTCAGTGGGAGAAGAGATTTCATTGACAATGCAAATTCCATTAATTTGGCTAAGCATTCACAGTCTTTGTTGGTAGAAAATAAGAATTGAAAATGTCATTAGCAAATTCAACCTTTAGAATTCATGTTGGTATTGGCAAATTTTGCAAGGCTCCTAATTAGCTATTTGTAGATTAGATATTTTGTGAAAGGCAAGACTGCAGCATTTCACTCTCATTTCTGAGTTGGGTACCAAAGCATTGCACAGATGTCTGCCTGTCACAGAAGCATTCACAAGAAACACCTCCTGCATGTTGGCGACCACACTGGGAGACAATGAGACAATCACATTTCTTTGTCACCCTTTGCCTGCACAACAACAAAGCTGCACAAGAATCCTTTAGCTCTGAGGAAATTCCAGTTGTAGTTCATATCCTCAGGTTTTCCATATCAGATTTGCCCTCTGCTCCCACCACACACCACCACTCAAGTGTTCAGTTCCCTCCTCTAAAGAGCTCCCTACGTTTAGCCCAGCAGAGCTAAAACAATTAACAAAATCTTAAGGCAGACTACCACCAACAGTTTCCCTCCTTGGGCACAACGGAAAATTTCTTCTCTTACAGCAATTTGACAGAGAAAAGCTAATGAACTGCAGCTCACATGGGAAGGGGTGAAGCTGAGTGAATGCCCTCGGCTTGCCATAGGCGACTGACTGTGCTAATCTTGACTCTCGAGCTGTTTTGATTTTGGTAAGTATTGCAGAGGTAAATTCTGTTCTCCTTGCCTGAAACTCAACATCATTTGTGCTATACCCATGCCAATAAACAGCTAAGTGTCCACCGGCTGAGTGGTGCAACATCTACCAGCTGATTCAAGTTCTGCCATGCCTTTAGCTCATGAGAAGGATTCTTCTGTCTTTTAATTACAAACTACAAATAAGATATATAAAAAACCTTAATTAAGCAAGAGTAACATGGGCTGTCCAGCCATGCACAGAGCTGTGCAGGCTTCATGTAGGTTCATGCTGCTCGTCCTTTTCCTTCTGATGGGTTGCTGCCTCCATTGCTGTGTTTTGTCTTCAGTTGGGCTGAAAGTTATTAGGAAAGACTTTTTTTTTTTCTCTATGTTTGTACAGCATCAAGCACATTGAGACTCCAAGGGCTTCTCGCCCTACTGTACTATTAATAATTAAGAACAGTCATTATTTTATTCTCATTATCAAATCAAAGAAATAACACTGCTTCAAAGCTATACATGCTGTTGCAAGTAGCAAAGTGCTTGCGATACCCATGGCCCTTTTGCTGCTCTTAGCTAGCCACTAACTCACTTAATTTTGTGTAGTTTAGCACATTACAAGATTGTTCAAGAGTGCCATAAATGATGTCAGGCACCATCAGAAACCACTTCAGAAAATCATTGCCTGTAGCCAGATCAAAAGGTGAACACCTGGAAGCTTGCAGTTCTGGGAAAGTAGAATAAATCTTTTTTTTTTTTTTTTTTTTCCTTTCTTTCTCTTCCTCTTGGAGATTTGTTTCTTTTTGCCTTAAAGAATTTGAAAGGTTTATTTACAGCTTTTCAAATGACCCCTAATCTATTTAGAAAAACATAGCATGGCAAATTCATCTCGGGTGTAACTCCATTTGTTGACTTAAGCAGACTTGTGCCAGAAGGGAGCCTGGCCCAGGAGTTTCTCTGCGGAGAAAAACAAAGCATTTGAATACAACACTTAATTGGCTTGTTGAGTCCCATCACAGACTGTCCTGGAATATATTTATTAAAGGTAATTTTTTTTCATTTTGGGAAGATTGTATCGGTAACTGAAACTCGTGGTATTAGCTTTAAAGCTTGTCTAGTTCCCCAGGCTCCGCTGCTTGAGGCTGATAATTTTCACAGCACCTGACAACATTTAAAGAGACATTGTATTATGTAGTTTAGTGAAATCTAAGACCATAAATAACTGGGAAAGTTGCTTATTCAGTCATATATCAGCAATATAATTAATTAAACAATCCATCAATGTTTGGGAAGTAATATAAAGTTACTTAGTGGGGTACTGCAGAATTTAGAGACTGTTGCAAAGACACGGGGAGCCTGTAAGTCATAATAAACTGATATCTGCTAGAGATAATTTAATGAAAAGATAATTGGTTTGTTAAAGCTTACAAATTGCTGGCATTCTTCTCTCGGTCCCGTATATATTGATTCATTGAGTCCCTCTTCCCTGCATGGCTGGTGAGTGGCTATACCAGTTTGTAGTGTGAATCCTCCCTATCCTGTGCCAAGAAAGAAGCCCCAATTAGCAAACCACTGATGAGGTCAATAGAAACCTGGTGAATAACTTGTGTATGTTTTGGAAGATTTGGTTGCTTTGCTTTCATTTGGATGCTAACAACATCACTGCATTAGGGCAAGCTGGATTTTGGTGTTCTCAAGTACAAAAACTCCTGTACAATGTTAATTATTTTACTCTGAAGGATCTCACTTTAAAGAATAGTGTTTCATGGAGATTTCTAGAAGTTTTCCATACCTTTTTTTCTGACTTTAATATACCAATGTGAGAGTTGTGCTTACTGTAGCATTCTGGCCTTCCACCATGCCTTTAGTCCTATAGTTTTATGACCTATAAGAGAATCCTGAGGCACAGAGCATATGCAAACATATATCAAGCTGAACTGATGCACAAAGAGGGAAATTTGTTTCAGAAATGAAAATGACCTTCCATACGCAAGCAAACTGATTTATAGAAAAAGAACTAATAAAACAGAGTCTTTTAATGAGAGATCTAAACAATTTTTTTCTTTTTTATGAAGCAAATTCTTGCTAAAGAAGCTGGCTGGGCGTAGGCACATGCATTGCTGCTAAAACCTATTTGTTTACTGCATATGCTAATAATGCTCATGTATGTATTATTGGCAAATACATATGCTAATAATTCAGTCTGGGCAAAAATATTAAAACTAAAAAAAACCCCAAGTAGTGCTCTGTAGAAGGCTGGTTTGATACATCCAAAAACACTTTTGAATTTATACACTGAGAGAAAAATCACATTTTCTGTCATATGTAACAACAGCAGGTAATTTAAAAGCAAAAAATATAAATGGCATCAAAACTCAAACAACACTTTTGGAGATAAATTAAATGGATGAATTATTTATGTATATGTATCTGATCCAGCATCACTGGGATTTTCAAATCGTCTTCATGAGAGCAAGATCAAGCTCTGTAGCAACAATGATATTGTAGATTCTATTTTGATCTGGAATTACAAAGCCTGAAAACTTTTGGGCTTGGTCTGGTGAGCTCTCCTGTGTGAAGCACACTTACAATCTTTCCAGCGGTTCCAGGTTATAAACGACAAACCTAATCTGAAGAGAAACGTTTATGTGTTTGATGTTAACTGTAATAACAGCTTTATTCAGTTAGACCTCTTAAACCTTTTAATAAAACAGATACTTGACAGATAGTTTTTATTTTATTTTTATAATAGATGTATCTCCCAAAAGTCTGAAGTGATAAATCAGAATATAGAGTAATATTTCTCACTATTTGCCATCTAGTTTGTACGTATTAGTATTGCATAATAAATAGATGTTTTAAATATTTGTTCATAGAGGTCTTTCCTTGAACTTAAGCATAAGTTATCTAAACAGTTGAAAAAAGATTTATAGTTTTGAAGAGGCCTATATGTCAAGCAAAGTTTTATGATATGTTCCATAATAAATTAGCAATAAATGGATACAGGTGACTGTGGAATTTATGGCCTTTAATGTTTTAATGCTTCACTAAAGAAAAACCTATTATTAAGGTCCTAAAGGGTAATACAAGAATACCATCTACAAATTGTCAAATTAAATAGTTGTTGCCAGGTATGTGAAAAGTGGAACATTTTGGCTTGACCAGCGACAGGGGTAGACAGCAAAGAAAGTAGCAGAAAACTAGATCATTTCAAAAGTACAAATGAAGATTTCACCCTGCCAACCCTACTCAAGTGTGTTGCCTTTGCTTTAGTCATACTAAAAACAAAAGGCCTTATCCTTGACAATCTTGCTTTTGAAAAAAATCTGTAATTATCCAGGTAATCTAAGTCTGCTCACAGGGCTGAGTTACCCATGCAGCAAAAGGCTGCAGGATTCATTCCAGTTTAATTGATGGCTAACAGCTGGTGAGTGAAGCACTTGGCTGAGACCTTTCTAAATGTTTCTATCCACAGGAAAACTATTGCTTGAATCCAAGGAATAACACACTGTGGGTAAGAAGTGGATTTCACTGTCCAGACACTGTGACCTGAGGTAACACTGGAAATTGCTCTAAAACACACTGGAACAAATGCCAAAACTACCACAGACACCTCTGGACCCTTTCTGCTAACATCTCTTGAGTGCTTAAACCCCATAAAAAGATGAAAATATGGATAAAGCTGATGAGAATCTGACCAGCAGATAAACCAAAGCTTTGAGTCAAACCAGGGACTTAGTAGGGTAAAGGGAGAAAGATTTATCTTTGCAGGGAAACCAGACCTGGCAGTAAGGGGTTAAGATCCCAAAGCCAATTGGCAGCACCTGCCTGCTCATGGGGAGCAGCCCCCCCAGAGATGTAACACAGACCCAACCCAGCACTCAAGAAAGGACTGGGTCAAAATTACTTCTTAAGATTAGGCATATCCAAGCCATTAGCACACTGTCTGCACGTTAACACATCAGCACAAAGACAGGGCAAGGGGGAGGGGGAAAGAGTTATGCAGAACTGCTCTGCGAGTGCAATTGGGGCAGTTCATCTCTAAAAGGAAACACATGTTATCCAACCCTACGCCTAATAAGGTTGGACAGTAATTAAAAAATATCTTTTATTTGGAGAGCTGGGTCTTGAAACTACCAGCTCACACCATTAATCTTTTTGATCTACTGCAAAGATCTGCAGCAAGGGTCAGTGAGCAGGATCTCTGCCATTTGTGGAGGGACGTGCACACTGACAGGACAGTGAGCTGTAAAACAGACACAGTCCGTACATACAGTTATCGATTCACAGGGGTTGGGAAAGGGATTGCATAGGAACTATGACCTGATCACATCACCATCTGCCCTCTTATCACTGGGCTGCTACTGGTAAAGCACCTCAAAAACTACCATCGAGCCTCAGAAATAAGATTTAAGTGAGGCAATTGCATGGGGGAAAACTATTTGGACCAAACAGGCAGCAGGATGGGGCTCAGGGAAAGCCATCATTGCCCTCAGGCTGCCTTGTTCTGCTCCTCAGACTTGGCAGAACCAGACCTCCTGCTGGGCTGGAGATCTTGAGATTTGTTCAGGACATTTAAACACCCAGATGTGGGCGTATAAAATGGGTTGTCCAAAATTCAAGCTCTACCATGTCAAATGTGCCACAACGGTTCCAGCAGCAAACCCAACTCATCTGTCCCATCTACACACTCGGCTCACAGCATTAATACAGGTCTGCTGTGTTAAGTGGTTACACCAGTCAGGTTTGCCCCGGCTGGGCAGCCCTTCTGGTCTACAGCACACTGACACTCTCTACCAGGGAAATCTGCAGAGGGGCTACTGCCCATAGAACCAGGCAGAGCTTGTGGTCAGGGGAAAACCTATCCACGACCAGAGCAGCCACCCAACACCAGTTTCCTAGCAGAGCCTGGCGGGCAGGGTGTTAACCGGCCCCTAATGCTATCTCTGAAGACGTGTCAGTTTAAGCCTTGTTGTCATGCAGTTAATCTCCAGCACGCCTTCAGTAAGGAGAGAAGCTCTCCACTCCAGCTAGACAGGATAATGGTTAATTAACCCCTTAGTCTTGCTCACTTCACAGGTCTTTTCCTGTCTGTGCTTTGCTATCGTGACACCACTACATGTTTTTCCTTATTTTGACAGGGCTAAGACAGGGATTTTTATTTAGATTTTGAGGTGGTTTTAAAAGGAATTTGAGGAACACCTGTGATTTCATCTGGAAGTTGTTTCTCTCCTCATGATGTGAAGAGCTACATTCCAGATCAGCCTCCTGTCCATATGTCTATCAGATGTGTTCCTGTTGTGCCGGCTTGGGCAGGGTGCATTTTTTTTCACTATGAGCTATGAGTTTATCTGACCCTTAGCAGTGACTGCTGCAGGTGAGTTGTAAAGCTATCTGCTGATCAGATAAAACTCAGATGCTACACTCCAGGTACAACCTCTGTTCCCAAGAGCCTTCTGCTGTGTTCTGTCCAGAGGGTCATCAGCTATCACCCCCCTGAGGTGGCTTCTTTGCCCTGGGGGAGCCTTACCAGCTACACCAGAGTCAAATGTTATGGAAACTCTAAATAACTGCTATGTTTCCTCCTGCTTTTGTTATTCACCACTTACCCTACAAATTCAGTATTACTGTAAAAGATAGATTATCAAATAAAGATCCCATGATTATTTCTTTAAATCATTTCTCCCTCAGGACAGAACAAACTGAGATGACTGTGTGAGCAAAGGATTAATTTAGTTTGAGCAAGTGTCCCCAGATCTGGTTCTAAGGCACAGTATCACTTTTCTGTTGTCTCTGAAGTACTTCCACTCAGGAAATATGGGGGAAGAGATAACCTCAGATACATTTTTTTTTTTCTCCTTAGACAACAGAAGTTAGCAGACAGATCTAATCATGATCCTTCTTAGGTTAATAGTGTTTTTTTGACTGAGTTCAGTAGCTGTGATGAAAAGTCCACATACAGAAATACTCTGGAAAGGTCTGTTGGCAGGAACACTCAGCTTCTAGGGACAAGGCAAGGAAAACAACTCTTGTGTAAAGACAGTTGATGTCTTCTTCTAAATAAAAAATTACAAAAAAATTAAGACAGATCTGCTGCTTCAAGGCAACATTTATTTAATTTACATATTTAGCTAGCACATGTGCAAATGAGACAAAAACTGTGCTACTACTTTACTGCAGGTAAGGTTCTTCATTGTAACTGCAGGCTTCAAAATACAGTTTTCAGGTTATTCTGCTTCTGCCTACTATTCCATTGTGATAAATCTTTAAACATAGACCTATACTTCTTGAGATTCCCAATGTATGGATATTCTAATGGCACCTACAGTAGTGTTTAGATGATTACAAAGAAATAAAATGTATGGATTTCAGCTGCTTCTGAGTTTAAAAACAGAATGAAAAATATGAAAGTGAGGAAGCAACGAGGTATAATGAATGACAATTGCTTTGCAGTTGGGGATCTTCAAACATGTTTAAACCATTGGAATCTCTTCTTGCATTCAGATGTATTTCAAAGACTTAAAAGAATATTTCCTTCTTTTTCCTTTAAAGATTCTTTCTTCATATAGATGTTGTGCATCGGGAATGGGTGTGAACCATTCCTAAAGCCCTACCCCAGAATGCTCCTGATCCAGTCTGTGGCTCTGAATTTCACAGCTGAGGTCCCTCCCTGTTACATCCAGGATTGCCAATTCTCATAACACTTTGTGGTAGGTGCTGTTTCGAGTACTAAAATTATATCAGTGACCTCTGTGGGAACTGGGAAGAAAGGATGCTGGCCATGAGCTGCAGCCACCAGACTGCTGCTTGGACTGCAGGGACAGAGGGTGTCTGCAGTACTGCTTGTCATGTCCTGCAAACTGCAATTGCTCCTCTGCCTGACCAGCAGGTACTGAGCTGAAAACCACGACACACTGAGGTGAGTAAAGGCACGTGAGGTGTGTGGCCTTAATGCCCAGGCTTCTGGAACCACTGTCAGAGAGTAACCAGGACAGGAGGGAAAAGGGAGCTTCTAGACACAAAGGTGAAATGAGCAGGGTGCAAGCAGGAGGTCTTCTCTTGTCAGGAAGAAAAGTAAAGCAGGTGACTGAAGGAGTACAAAACAGAGCCATGTCTAAGTAAAGAAATTAAAATGGGGAATTTTCTTCTAGAAACAAGACAGGAGTACACAAAATCAGAAATTGTGAGAAGAGGTTAATGTTTCCAGAAAGAAGGAGTTGCTGTGTGCAAGACAAAGAGGAAGATGCTGAGATACAGCAGTGGTTGAAAGATTTGCTGTATAGGTGCCATACTGACGAAGAAGAAGCAAAAGAAAAAAAGAGGTATGTCAGTTCATAGGATTTTAGACATTTAAGGAATTACTGTAGAGTCTGCACAGAAAAAGAAAAGGCCAATGATAATGAAAAAAGGAAAAATAAAACAGGACAGAGAAATGAACGAGTCAACCTCAAGATCTGTGATGCTGGAGATACCTTCCACATGCTTAGTAGAGGCTTCCTAAAAAGCAGTCTCTTCTGATGCTGAGAGAGAAACTGGTAAGAAAAGCACCAGTAGGTACAACTGTATCTCCATAAAACTTGAAGGGACACTTGCATATACAGCCTTCCTACCAAGCAACAGTCTAAAAGGTCTGGGTCAGTGTCTGAATTCCTGGGTTCAATTATTCTATAGTCTATTTTTTCATGTTAAATATTTCCAAGGTAGTGACAGTGGAGCCTGATGCATTTTTTTTTTTCTCCTCTCCTGAAGGTATGCAGCAAACTGAGTTTTGTATCCAAATCTGTGTGTTTCATCTGATACGGGCTTAATAGCTATTTTCCCAAATACAGTAGTGCTGAGCCTCAACAGCATTTCTGCTGTGATTTATACAAGAGCCAAGGTAAGGACATTTCTCTTATTTTTCTTTCTCTGACAATATCTCCTTTTTTTTTTTTTTGTTTTGTTTTGGTTTGGTTTTTTTTGTTTTGTTTTGGTTTTTGTTTGTTTGTTTGTTTTGTTTTGTGTTTTTTCTTGTTTATTTCAACTCAAGAGGGACTCAGGAAAAAAAAGTTGAAGTTATGCTAATTAAATTTTGTTTCCCTTTTAAAGATACAAGCATAATCTTACACTACCATGCTTATTGCAAATTCAAGCATACAGAATCAAAATTCAAAATTATACTCACTCTGAAAAATAAAATGAATATGTAAATATCTCTACAACACAGATATAAATCACAGCAGAGAATGCCACACCTTGCAATCAATAGTCAGGTTCAAATATAAACCTGAAATTCTACCACTGAAGATTCTGCGTAGGGAATCTAGCCCAAGATTTTGTCTGTAGATCAAAACACTTTACCAGACATCCCCACTGGGACTGGGAGAATGAAGCAATAGCAGAGTCACCTCTCCAGGAACTAAACCGACTGCAACTTGCGTGGAGTCGGACGTCTGGTTCTGGTTTTATTTCTACAAGGCTGAAGTTAAACAATATATTTTTGCCCTCTGTCATTTGACAGAAGAATGTGCTCAGACCCCTAACATTTGCACTGCCTGTCTTGCTGCCATCGTTAAGAGAACCTACTGCCTTGTAAAAATGTAACTACACGTGTTTCATAAAAATCGATATAAAAATAACAACACCGAGGTACTTACATCTTCCTGGAACAATTGAATTCTGAAACAAGCATCTCTGGTTCTTCGTCCCGCAAATGGATCAAATTACATTTCACTAGGTAATAAAGTGTGGTACGAGATCCTGCCCAATCTGTTTTCATCTTGTCTTGTACAAAGTCTCAGATATACTTACACATTTTTCAACCTAATGGGCCTGTGTTTGGCATGGGCTGAATGTTAGCGCTCTCCTTGGAAGTCGCAGAGGTTAACTGCTCCTAACGGTCTCCTTCCTTCCTTTCTGGGCATGTTTTCACCAGGAATAATAGAAACAACAGAACAGAATGTCATAATACCCTAGAATGAAGGTGCTGGTGCAAACCACAACGATGAAGCAATGGTAGCAATTTTTTGGGCCTAATCCCCAATCATCCCAATGGAACCTAGTCCATACCTGGAAATATTTTGAAATGTATCAGGGAAGGAAACTGTTCCTGCCAAACTGCTTGCAGAATTGAATTATTATTAAGAATTATTATCATTCTTTGTTCACTTTATTGACAGTGTTTGTGTGATTGTGGCTATGCACGAGAAAAAACCCTGCTGTCAGAAGCTGTACTGGAAATGTTACGGGCTTCATTATATTATCATTTCAGAGGAAGAAAAAGAGGAAGAAAAAAGTCTTTCTAAATACAAATGACCTAACTGAATGCTAACTATAAGCTGAATGATGGTCATTGTAGGCCTGTAAGTGGTCGGGCTGCAGCAAGTCAAAAACAAAATTACTTTTGAGAACAGAAGCTTGAAAAATATTTGTATACAATTTCTAGGCTCTTTAGCAAGGAGTTACACAAATTGCTAATCACAGACAAAAATGAAGAAGCTGTTGATACTGTTGAAATGCTTTCTTTGCACTCGTTTTGTGCTATATTTTCCTAGTCCTTGCACTCAAAGTAGACACATCACATTTTGATGTAGTTAGGCTCTTTTCAAGGTGTGAAATCGGGAAGTACCAACACCAAAGGGAAAAAAATCTTTTAATACTGTGCTGTGCCACTTGAAGCAGTATTACCCTTTGGCTTCAAGCCAACAAACTCCAGTGAGAACTATTTTATAGCACATGACTATAATAAAAGATATTTAAACATGGCCTAACAATGGATTAAACTAGTAAGACATAGTTTGTGTTAGATCCCAAGGATGAATATCAAAAATAGAGGCAATAGTTTTGAAACAACAGCCAGCAGTGCAAAGTTTATTTCTAATATAAACCAGACAGTCCCCAAAATAATTTGTGGTTTATTTAATTCTTACCGTTCATCTTGTGTTCTTTTGAGTAAGCTAAAGTAAGACACCCGCCTAAAAACACCAGCTGGTTTAGATTTTGATTCTGGATCTCTAGTGAGCTGAAAAACTGTAATCTGCATCTGCAAGGGTGGGGAGTCATTTCTGTAAACAGGAAAAATAAGGATTTTGGGGGGGTGGGGAAGGGGAAGAGCATCTTATGAGTAGGTGTATTTCGGAGGAGAGAGAAAAAACAACCTCGCTAATGTATTATAATAAATTACTGTTTTGTCATAATCTGGTTATATTTGCACAAACATCAATTGCATGTGAGCCCTGAAAAAGAATGTCTCGTTGCCTTTAATATGCACTGCAGTGTGCACCCATACAAAATCATTACTGTAACAAAACCAGCTGCCTGTAATAGAAAGCAAATGATTTACAATGTTACTACAAGAAACTACTTTATTTCATATTATCATAAAAAGAACAGCACTGAAAATTTGCATGACAAACACAAGAATCCAGGAAATTCCAAATCTAATTCATTTTTAGGTTTTAATAGGTATTAACTTGTGGAGGTGAATTGGTAAGAATACTTCTTGAATACTGTTTCCAGAGAGTTTAGCTGCACTATGGGAACTTGTATTTAGTGAAATGCAAACTAGTCCAGTAGATGAAGAAAATGCATAAGCCTTAAATAGTGGATTCACTGATGGGCCTGAAAAAGTGCATTTATTTTTATCAGCATGCTACGGCTGAAGGTTTGGGTCTATCAAGGCTCTCTCTCTTAAGTCATTGTGGCTTTACCCCTCTGAACAAAGATTGCTGGATTAGATGCTATTCTTCTTAAAACTTCAGTTCTGTTCTCAGCCTGCACAGGTACAGTTTTCAACATTTGTGAAATTATAACAAATAAATATAAGCCGTTTCAAACCCCTGTCCTGCCCAGTCGTCCAGAGTAGTTGGGTTATTCCACTGGTTTGGCAGATGATGAAGGATCCACTCCCAGTTCTATCTCACACAAATCACAAATCTGTTGTGTGATGGAAGGTAAGCCTATTTTATGTAAGTATCGAAGGAGATAACAGCTGTTACCAAAAAGGTGGCAGGCATGTAAAACGAACACTAAAGTCTTGAACAAATGAAGCTTTATAAGACCCAGGCAGGACTCGAACAAATGTTCAATGAAAGTCACTTTTATGGCTTTACTTTGGTTTATCGCAAGGCAGTAATAAATGTGTCTCATTAAAAGCCAGTAAAAGAACACCACCTACACCACCAATTGCTGTAACTGCAGATACAGCAGATCTGGAATAGTTACCTAAAGACCCTCATTTCCTAGCATTTAATGCTTCCCTGTCCATATAAACTAGCCTTCTATGGATTTAAAGACTGTTGGATGCGAAAAGCAGCAGCTGTTGCTGGGAAAACGACACTTTCAAAGCTCTGTTTCCTTCTCAAGGTGAAGTTAGAGGGAGGTTGAATGAACATGGAGTTCTCCTTGGTTAAAAAAAAACATTGCCAGAGGAGAACATGCTAACAGAAAGACAAGCAATTCCCCCATTCTGGCTAGAGTGTAAGAGTTTTGCCTCAGCTTTATTGCTCAGCGGGTCAAATTCATTCCTGGTGAAATGGCAGTTCCCAGGGTGAAGCCACAAGAAAATTCTGAAACCTTCTGGCACCTGTCAAGAAATGGGGATGTGAAAGTGGGGGGAGGAACTGGCATGTAGAAGCTGGGATTAAGGGTGGGAGCCACCACATAAAAGGTTATTCTTGTTCTAGTTGTTAGAACTTTTTTATTGCGTAGAATTTACATACATGCTTATTAAGTGGTTTAAAAAAGAAGCCTGACAGATATTAAACAGCATGCCACACTCTTTATGCTGCTGCCATACAGATGTGTCCAAAGCATAAACAGACACACAGTCAGCACTCGGTTGCTCTATGGGAGAGTATCTCTGTAGTAAAGTTCTCAAAACTTTTCAGGACAATTAACTTGAGAATTGGAAACTAACTTCTTCCCTCATCTCCCCCCCCTGCCCCGATTTAATCCTTTGCTTCATCTCTCACTGCTTTCCAATTACGCAGGGAAAATATATAGCAAGTGGTTTAATACCCTAGATTGAATTTCCTAAACCTAAGCTAGCAGCAGAAGTACTGGGCCAGGGATTTTGGCACAAGAAGTACAGCTGTGTGTGAGCTGGTGGGAAAACTACTGGAACATCATGACTAGTCTTGGTGTTCACACTTCAAAGAAGCCATGGAAAATTGAAAATAGATCAGAAAAGAATGATTTCAAGATCTGGAATATCTGCCATGTAGGGATGGATGTATGCAGCCTAATCTGTTTATTTTATCAACAGAAAGGTTGAGAGACTTGATCATGACAGATTAATACCTACATGTGGAGAAGATTTGTAATGGCTCTGTAATTTAGCATATAAAAATGAATCAAGACCTAGAAGCTGAAAATGGTCAAATCCTGATTATGGATAAAGCAGACAGGATTAACAGTGAAGTTAATTAGTCATCAGGAACATTTCTACCAAAGGATCACATGTCCTTCATGACAGAAGCTTTTCAGCCCAGACTGGATGGCTCTGTGGCATACAGAGAGCTGTGAGTTGGGCTGGGTGCAGGGCTCTCAGCTGAGGCATCCTGGCCAGGGCAGATCTGTTAATGGTGGTGATCCCTGTGACCAAGGATGTGCTGGGGCAGGTCAGTCTTACACCACTGAGCTACCTGGCAAATTCAACATTGCTGTATGAACCACGGTAAAACCTACATCCCAAACAGTCCTCACAGCAGCACTGATGCTCTGGGAAGCCCTGGCATCTGTGCTTGGTGTGCTGTGCAGCTCCTCCTTTCCTTCCCAAGGCTTCCATTCTCCATGGCTGGACTTTTCTGCAAAAAAATAGAAAACTGGAGCCAGGTCATCTGCTTTGTCAAATCCCACTGGTGCCACGCACAACCCAACTGTTCTAATCCTTCTTCTACTTTGCTACCTCTTTTCTCTCACAGACTCCTGAATTTCAGGCTTGCCACTGGATAGAAAAGTCTGGAAAAACATCTTTTGGGAACATAATATGGATACTTAAATGTTGAAACAAATCTCTGTTTCTGTGATTTAAGTGATTTCAAGGATAAGCCTGAAAAGTGCTATTTTGGCCAGGATGATATTTATGTTAGTACTTACAACTGCCTGTGAGTTTTGCTGAGTAAAGGTTATTTGTACAGTAATGTTAGTCTTGTGCCTCTTCAGTCAGCACTCTCTAGGTATTATAATGCTGCCAAAACCCAGCAATAGTGCAAGTATTAATGCCTTACCAAAAACCTTCTTGATGTTGTCACCAGGGATGGAAGGACCCATAGAGTGGCAGGACACTGTACAAAAGATCCTGAAATAAATTAATCAGCAAGAACATCTGATTACTGAGGTGGGGTATTTAATTACAGAGCCTTTTCTATCACAGATGGTGGACATGGTGTTGCAGTAGTATGGGGGAGACAAAAAAAAGAGATTGAGCAGCAGCAAAAAAACAAAGGAGAAGCTGAAGGAAAACAAAACATGGAGATGATTTAAAATCCCCTGTGAGACCTGTGTCAGCTAATGAATTTTTTCAAATGATCATGGATGGCTTACATAAAATACATCCAGACATCTTCTCCTCATTAGAAATACTGAGTTGAAAAAGATATAACCAGTGTCCCAGTGTGTTCCACTTACATGAGCTTTTGAACCACAGCTATGAAGTTGTATCCAATACTGGTATGCCTTAACATCACGTGCTGCTGGATGATGAGACATGTGTGTTCTTACATGGGCAATCTAAACCCTAACATTTTAGAGCCTTTTTAGTGAGGCTCAACCAGAGAGAGCTCCAGTGGCAAGCTTTCACTGCAATTCCTCTTCTAGAAGCAAAGGCAAAGGAGCATGAAAAGCAAAGCTATTCAACAAGGAATTGTAATGCCAGGTTATAGTTTTCATTTTTATTTACTCAGACCCTAAAAAGAGCTAAATCTGACCACATTGCTTCACTTTCATGAGCAGGTAACTTTTCTGAGCACAATTCTAAAGCAATACTGGACAAAGTGACAGATCATCTTTGGTAGATTTCTAGCGTAGGGAAAAGGGCTTCAGAGCTGCAAACAATAATCAGAGGCTAAATTCTGCTTTCCATCACACTGGAGAAAATTCAGAGCAATTACCCCACTGACTTCAGTGGAACGATCTTAGATTTATATTACTGTAAATGACAGCAAAAATTGGCCCCAATATAGAAATAATTTATCTAAGGCCCTAAGTATAGTTGCACAATTCAATCTGCAAATAATGCCACTAATGCACATATGGCTAATTTACATCCTGACTATGAGAACATATCCAGTGCTGATTTCCAAGATGTTTGAAGCATTAGGCAGTGCCAAAAGAAATCTGCAGTATTCCCATAGCCCTTACAATCCTTCCAACTTTTGGTGTTGAGAAGAAGATGCACTACAGATATTTTGGAAAAGTGAAATTTTATCTGTTGTCTGACTAGGTATTGGGTAATCCTCACAAAAAAGGCATAGACTGTCAAGCAGCACTCCACAGCTATTTGCGTGAGCTCTGCAAGCTCTCTCCTCTCAATAAATTGATTTTATCTAATTTGTCTCTTACTGGGAGCAGAATTTTAGGAGCAGCTTGAGTTTTCTAAGAATAAACCATGCTTCAAAGAAAGAAGGGTTGTAAGAAACATCGGAGAAGAGTGCTTGGAGTACATACATTCAATGCACATAAAACTTAACTACAGCAATTTAATTTAAATTCCTTCTCTAATCACATATTTATATTAAGACCTTGCTGAAGCCAAATTGAAATTTACATTGCTATGAGGCAAAGATGATATAAAATCTGAATTATTCATCAACTCAGCAAGAGAAAAAAAAATCTCCCAAAATACCAAATATTGTTCTGAGCATTGCATTGGCTCTGCAACATGGTGGAAAGAGTTAGAAAATCCATATCTTGGTTTACCAGGTCTTGAAAGGAGACATGTTAAGTGTAACAAATGCATCAACCCTCCTTAAGACATGTTAAGTCTAAGTGTAACAAATGCATCAACCCTCCTTCCTTCCTTCATAAAATCTTTTGGTTTATTTTGGTTTTCTGGGTTCTTTTTTTTTTTGGTATCATCAAGAAAGAAGGCTTCTCCTGTTACCAACAGGCAGGAGGTGTTGAGGCCCTGCAGTTAACTGCAGATTAATCACGGCTGACTCAGTGCTGCAGGTGGATTCCATTAGGCCCTTCAGCAACAGAAGAGACATAGGGTAGTCCTCTGGTAGAAGAAAATCCCTGGGAAGAAATTTTAGGGGCAGCTAAGCCTGGGAAAAAGTCTTGGGAATGAGCAGGAAGTTTAAATGTATTGTTTTAGTTAAGAAGACCAAACTTCAAGGAGGACTTTTTGCTGTTTCTGAGGAGCATGCTGTGCTTTAAGGTGGGTGGGTATTTTACCTGCTTGCTGCAACTGCTAACTTAGTACATAAAGGGATGATGTAAGTATAACAAGGTAATCTTGAAAAAAATTCCCTTTTGTCTGCCCTCATATGACAGTTTACTGATGTTGAATATCTAGATCCTATAAAGCACTTTGACAGCCTAGAGAGGGAAAAGATTTAAAGAAGTTCAGAACTTCCATTACTAAGAACTTATTTGAGGACATTATTTTCTGGTATTTGCAGAGATTCTCCTTAAGAGAGTTGATACCTTTGGATAATTTCTGAGGTAATGGTCTCTGAGATCCCTGGAGACCTATAAAGAGAGGATAAATGCATGAGTTATTTAAACCCAGGAGAAATTCCTTTAAAGAAGCCTTATCCTCAGACAATGACAAAAATATCCTCCCTTTTTTCCCCCCCTAGTTCATCAGGAAAACAGAAAGAAGGCCATAATTTAGAAGTTGTTTGTTGCTATTGCTAATGTCTCCTAGTTCTGTCAAGCACAGAAAAGATTATTCTCTGCAGAGATAGCAAAATTATCCTTGACTCTCCTTGTACTATTTATGTCCAGTTCCAATGCATAAAAGTTGTTTGTGACCTTCAAGCATCAGACATGTACTGAAGACAAGAAAAGAAAGTGCATATTTAAGTCTGAAAATTGACATCATACAGACAATTTCTAAGTTTCTGTTTGTATGATTTTTTGAATGGGTATGTCTTGAAGGGTCAGCTTGGAGTTTTCCATGAAATTTTAGGAGAGCCAATGGCAAATCTGAATCTAGCCCTCAGCGGTTAGTTCTGGAAGAGCTCCACGTGGCCTGTCTTGTCTGCCATGGAGCTCTCACTGAAGATAGTCTGAATCCTACCAGCTCTAGGGCAGGTGCCTGAGGTATCCCATGGCTTTTTCAGGTTAAGTGCTCAAGGAGTTGGTGTGATGAGGATACTTGGGCAGCAGAGCAAAACGGTTTGCCTGCCTACCATCTGTGCAGAAGCTGTTGAGAGCTAGGTGTCTTCATGTTTGTAAAAGATTGAATTGAAATCTAACTGAGACAGCTGACTAACATTTTGAGACACAGGTAGTTTAGGTCAAATTTGGATGATTGGCAAGTTTAATTATAGCATTTGATGACTATTTTACAGTATTTAAGCCTCTTTGATCTTCACAATGGATGACAGTGTTGAAAGGCTGTGAAACAAGTTCAGCTAAAAATGAACATAAAAGATGATGCTTCCAACACTCTCAGTGGTACCTGGTGTTGATCTGAAGTCTGATATTGCACAAAGTTCTACTGTATTTGTGACTCTGAGTTTCTGGTTGAAAAATGATGGATTTTTGTCAGAATGATGGACAATCAGAGAAGACTAAGCCCTAGTGTTGAGGCCAAACATTTCTTCCTGATGAGGAGACATTCCATGAGAATGAATGTGAAAGGTAAAAGAAAATACAGAGAGGATGATAATGCCTCCCCCAGCCTCAGAAAACCTTGAACATTTTGGGTTGCAAATCTTTTGTTTCAGGACAGAAATGTGATGAATATTCATCCATCTTTTAATATTTACATTAAAATCCTTCCAGCTCAATGAATTCTTCTCAGACCAAAAGAGCAGATAAAAACAGTAGCTTGAGAAAAACTTTCCAATTCACAGTGGTGGGTTTGAGCCTAGGTATTTGATTTCTGCAATCAATTAATTCTAGTGAATTCCTGAAGAAGTCACTAATTGAAAAAATGACAGCTAAGATAAAGTTACCAGACAACAATGTTCAATCTCAAAATTTGTGTAGTCTCTCCAGAAAATATGCAGTCTGGACAGTTGCAACAGCTCCTGAAAGTCAGAGTTAGCTGGGCAGAAAGCAGAAGCTTATTACACGTCTAGACAAAACCAGCCTGTGCCTCACAACTACATAATGTTCAAAACAAATGCATCACCCAAGATCTGCCAACAAAGAATTATTCAGCAAATAATTTCAAAGAAGAGATAGCATTTTCATGAAACACAAAAAAAAATGCTTCTGACTTTATAAACAGAAATGAGGGAGAAATTAAATCACCAGATTATCTGCTACAGTTTATGACAATAAGCACGACTGCTCTGGTCCTCTTTAGCAAGTATGCAACTGGAAATGAAAAGCAGAGGATGAAACTGTCTCAGGAGCACAGCTGAAAAGATTTTCTTGCATTTTCTTTTGCAAGGGCAGCCAGAATATCAAGGCTGATTTTTAGTCAGATGTACTGTTGGCTCAGGAGGGAGAATTGAGAGAGTATTTCAAATTACCAAAAATGAAAAAAAATCCACCATAATTTTTGGAATTCCCTCTTTAAAGAGCAATGTAGATCTCCTGGGCCAGAAATGCCTGGAAGAAAGCATAATGGAGATAGATGGCACACATGAGCATTAAGGTTCTGTATTAAGTACACCATAGATGTTGTTCTCTGATAAACAATCATTTTTTAAACTCGCTCTCTTCACTGTATCCTGTTTTCTGTCCAAGTCCACTCACTATGAGGATGTTCCATTACAAATTTTCCAGGCCTTGTTTTTGTTTCTTTTAGAGGACTTCAAAATACTGTTTGGGGGTTGTTATCAGAAGTAGCTCCCTTGAGCGCTATGTTGTGGTTGAAAAAAATTTCTCTGTGAAGATGGTTGGCAGCTCCTGTACCATAATGTGCTTTGTCCCTTTTCCCTGTCCTCCCAGCACCTGTGTTGGGTTGGGGAAAGCCAGCTGAGAAAAGCAAGCCCAGAATTCTTGCTGCTGAAGAAAAAGCCACCAAAGCTGTAACCTCTGGCCTCAGAAAACTGTTTCTGTGCTTCTCATTTGCTGTATCTTCCCCATACTCCTGGTGGCTGCTCCAACGTCCCCTCTCTTCATAGATAATGTCCCTCTCTTCTCTCACCTGTGTTAAAGCACTTGGCTATTCCTTCCTAAATAAACCACTGAAAATAAACTATTTTGTGGAATTAAGACTCATTTTGATGATGTGAGGTAGCTAGAAGGAATATGGTGACCTTGATCCATAAAAAGCCGTGAGTCCTTTTCACAAAGAAAGCATGAATTACAGATATTGCCAAAAACCAATCTAAGAAAAATTCTCCCCTTTACCCAAGAGACATTTGAGTTTTAATTATCTCTTGCAGCGTCCCAAGACTTTCCTTCTCTTGTTATCTATTTTTGTCTGCTCATTCTAATCAGCGAAGAGCCAGTGAAAGCAGAATTTGTCCATCACTTCTGTCAGCTTCACAGCATCCTTCCCCATGTGAACTGTTGTTTGGTTAGTGCCCGCTTCAAATTCAGGCAGAAAAAATGGTTTCTCAAAGATTAGTCATTCTCATTAGCATTCCCACTGTCTGCTAAGGCAAAGTATTTAATATTAATGACCGCTGATATTCCCACACTGTTTGTCCTGCATCCACAATGCTTGATCTCAACACAGGGAGGCAAAGCAAAAGCAAAGGAAGGGTACAGTCTCATAACCAAAATGGTGTGGAGAAGACAAAATGTATTTTCTAATGTAATATTCACTAAGCCATGGTCAGAAACGAGCAAAACCCACAGTGTGTGCAGCCGCTGAGCAGTGGCAATGGCCTGGTAAGAGGGAATCTGAATCATTTCTGGATTAATGCTCTAACACAGTGTCAGGGGACACTGTGTTGCTGGAGATATCATTATTTCTCTGAGATGTTTTGTCATTTATATCATGCATTACATTCAAGAAGAAGACAATGTTCCTATTCCAAAGAGGACAAAATCAAAAGGCCAGATTGCAACTTGACCCTAGAGGGGTATAAGAGGGAATAAAATATATCTGGTGCACCTTTGAGCAGAACTCACTTCAAGCTCAGGGGTGGGGGAGTGGAGAGGGCATCTCCCCAATGCCTGCTCCACCAGCTGAGCAGAGAGAGGCATGAGAAAGGGAGAAAGGCTCTGCTCTCCTCTTCTCACATGCCAGATTGCACAGAAGGAGTAGAGGCCTAATAATCTGTTTGTTTTTGAAAGCAGGGAGGGCAGATTGGGTATTGCACTGATATATTGTATGCAGAGGTAAAAAAGTTCTTCCAGCTTCCCCTGTTCAGCTGCATGCACATGTATTCCAGTCAGCCTGCGTTTAGAAAGCAACAATAATAAGAAGTTATATAATACTGATAAAAGACAAGGAAAAAGCACAAATCCTGCCTAAGAACTCATAAAACCTCCTAAGACACAGCATGTCAGACAGGATGTTTGACTTAAATTTCTGATTAAATAAGTACACTCTGCCTACCTAAAATTAATTTCTTGTTTTGATTTGATGAGTGCATCATGCTTGGTTTCGATTTAGTGCAATGAAGAATATTCTGTTAAAAGAGAATTTTTATGTGTTAAAATTCATTCAAGAAACAATGTGATGTACATATGTCTCCCTGGCTTCCAGCAAGAACCCTGTGGCTTTCTCCCATGGCCCATGTCTCCTGCAGAGCACTGTCTCCATAACCCTTCCTGGCTCCTCCAGGCTGGGGTACGGCTGCTCTTTCCCCAGGCACAGCAGTTCAACCCGGGAGCTTTGCTGACAACTCACTCTGAAACATTTGGGAAAGATATCCAAGAATGTGGGACACCGGTGGCTGGAGAGGAGGGAAAGTGATTTTCAGGTGAGGGAGATGGTGATTTATCCCAAAGAGCTGATGTGCAAACTTAATTTGGCCGTTAGCATTCTCACCAATACAAACCCATGCAGACAACCACAGCATTTATATTTAAGAAATTACTACCCTAGATAATCCATTTCATAGAATCATAGAATCATTTACATGCTTTTGTCTGACTGTGATCTCAAGACATGTTTTGAAGTCATCATTTCCAACTGGACCATCTATTTTCCAGCATCAGCAAAATCAGGTACAATGGGGAAGGGGAAAGAAGTGCTAGCACTGCGTTAATTACCACAGCACGCAGACAAATATTGTTTCCAGCCAAAACTTAGGGATCACTTAAGTAGTTATTTAAATTGTGTACAGAGATAACATGCGTTGGGACTCCAACTAATGGCTGTGTTTAGACAGGGGATCCCCAGCCTTTTCTGACCCTGGACAATAACTCGCTCAACATTAAGTGCTGTGGGCAGCATCATATTTTACTCTCCCTAATGGCCTTCAGCTTTAACTTTTTAATTTCCGGTAGGTCTCAGCAGTAGGAGAAGGTCTCTCAGGCTTTTTGTTGCTCACTAACCCGTGAGCCATGGACTGGGGACTCGTGAGTGAGGGGTGGTGGATGAAGTATTATCTGACCTGGCTGCTGATTTCGCTGCTTGTCATGGTTTGCAGGGGTGGGACATGCTGCCTTGCAACCCTGATAGCGTGTGGGCTGCCCCTTTTTGTGCAAAATGAATACCTGTGACTCCCCTTACAGATGTACATGTACACACACACGTACACATAGCCTCCAGCTTGAACTATCAACAAAATTATGTGTCCTCAACACATCTGACAGTTATTTTCGCTTTCTTATTTAAATCCACCAGAATTGCCAGCGTGGGTGGATGGGGTGGAAAATAAATGAGGACTTCCCAAAGCCTGTTCAGATGGCCCCGTTAAGAGCTGACTTCTCAGAGCAGCACAAGTCATAGAATCACAGAGTCCTCAGCCGGCCCCATGGTAGCCCCAGATATATTATAGTGAATAATAATGATGATAACAACAATAGATGTCTACAGAAGTTCTCTCCTCCCGTCTGCAAGCAAAAATAGTGACGAATTAATTAACGAGGCAGGGCTGTCAGCGGGCG
>NW_008592699.1:0-9493 GCF_000691845.1 Merops nubicus
ATAAATTTATATTTATAATTTATATTAAATAAATAAATATATAAATATTATATAAATGTTTTTTATCTTTTTATTAAGGTAAAGGACAGCATTTTTTGTATGCAAACTCATCTGCCCAGAAGGAAGGATACAGAGCAAGGATAATTACCACTAAACTCTTCCCGGCTAGTCTTGGTGTCTGTAGGGTTCGGTTTTGGTTCTGGATGTTTGCTTCTAGGCAAACAGGAGTCTTAAAGGTAAGAGGAAAAAAAACTTAAATGTGATGACTTAGAAATACTTGTTTTAGTAGTATTTGCATGTCTGTGTCTAGAATGAGAAAATCTCAGAGCTTATACTAGCAATAGTTCATCACAACTTCACTGCAGTTACATCTACGTATAAAATTTGTGTTGACAAGATCAAGTGGCAATTATGTTGTAGTACTAATTCCACCTGAAGTCCTTTTGCTACAGATTTAATAATTAACACTGCATGTTTGACTGCCATACTTAAACCTACTGAGCATCAGCACAGTTCTTTGCACAATTCACTCTTTAACATAAAACTGAGGCAGTTTCCAATGTTTAGGACAAAACCAAGATATGGCTTAAAATAAAGAAGTTAAAGATATTAATGTCACCAGGTATGGAGTGTGTTTGATTAAAATAACTGGAAATAAAGCATTTAACCACATTAACCATTATAGCTCAAGCTTCCATGAAATTGTCACTTTGCTATTCCCCACATATCCTTAATAGGCACACTTTTAGTAAAGTACCCTAGTAGAAGTCCAAGCAGCAATGTGAACCCTTGGCAAACAACTCATCTCATGTGGCTCACTGAATAAATGTGTTGCATAGTGTCTTTTTTGGAGTTCTGAGCAAGACTCCTATCTGTGGCAGTTTGTTAAATTTTGAAAACACAGATTATGTCCATTTTACAATGTGTGACAATATAACGATTTGCATATACTATCAAACTTATGAACTAAATCAGTCTATGTTAAAAATAAGCATGAGTACTTTTGTGGTCTTGGACATGGAATTAAGTCAGGAAGCCTGGACCATTGTTTTTGCACTTACTCTGTTTGTCTTTGGTTTGATTCTCTACTGTAAAGGACGATCATAGCAGAATTCCATGGGATTACAGTGCAATTCAGGCTGGAATGTCCTCAGGAGGCCTCTCGTTCAATCTCCTGCTCCAGGCAGGGTCAGCTACATGATGACATTAGGTGACTCAGGAATTTGCCCAGTCTTGAAAAGTTCTATAAATAGAGACTGCTCAACCTTTCTGGGCAACTTCAGCTACTGCACAAACTGCCCAGCATGAAAAAGCTTCTCCTTAAATCCAAACAGATAATAATTTTACCTTTCCACATTTTGTCTATCTTTTTTTAAAGTAATTTTTCTCAGGATGGGTTTTGCACCTCAATTTTGTCTCTAGCACCTAGTTCATGGATACTTTGAGTATTACTATAAACTTAATGATAACAGAGAAAAAAGCTGTATTACATGAAGTTAGTATAAGCAGCAGGTACTTCGGCTTTTAAAACACTGCTATGTCTTCAAGTCCGCTCTTTTAAGTTTATTTATCCTTCCACATACACAGTTTGCACGTGGAGATTAAGAAAACAAAATAGTATGTAAAGAGTAGTTCAAGATTAAATTGAAGTAAAAAGCAAACAGCAACTGCTTTTGGGATCTGTTAGCAACTGAAATATTGTGAGATTATCTATGATTATCTGTTTGTTTAAACTCAGGTACATTACATCCTGGACATTACAGCATGCATGAGCGCAGATAAGATTTTTTTTTTGGAGGAGCTTCTGAAGCTTTTCAAGCATCACAGAACACTTAGCACTAGTAAATTGTTGCAGATAGAGTAATGCATTTCACTTGTGAGAGAGAAGTAACAACGTTTGTTAATATAAAACAGTGATTTAACAAGGTTCGACAGTAAATGTTACAGTGGTTTAACAGGATTTGGTAGCAGGGTTCACTAGATATTTACTGCACAGAGAACAGGGTCATACAGTCAGAGAGACTCTCCTGTTGAGTCACAAGGTTCAGAAAGGACACCCTTGCTTTCTAAACTCCTTCTCAAGGAGGAGTCTAAGTGTGGCTTATGCAATCTTTGTCCCAGTCTTGGTCAATGGTTTATGTCTAAAGGATTATGCATGCTGAATCAATCCTTTATATCACTTAGCTAAGATTTCAAAGTTTAGTATGCTATTAATTGCTTACCAAGAATCTGTTGCGGCAAGGGATCTCTCAACCTCAAGGAGTAACTTTGGGAGGCATTCCTACTCGAGGGGAGATCCTGGTGTGCAGTCTGATGCCATACAGGAGAGTTCAGCAGGCCCTGGCTGTCCACTGTTTATGCAGTAAGATAATTGACTTATAGTCCTATTTACATACTGGCAACAGAATTAGTTTCTTCCAAATTTGGCTTGAGTCAGACATTGGTGAGCACCATGGTTAGGTGGGCACATAGTCCACAATAGTCACTGTTACCTGTCTCCCCCAAGTCCACTTTGAGCCTACGTAGCCTCAGGTGGTTATCTTTAGAGCAGTTATGGGAAATGTATCGGCGGAGGTGGGCAGGCAAGCACAACGCCACGTGGATAAGTAGGTGTTCCCAGCCAATGTGTGTGTTAGTACGCAGACAATCTGCTTTTTAATTTTTTTTTTTTTTATTTTATTTCAAACAGGCTGGTTTAATTAAGTCTCATTACCTTTAATTTCACAAAGAGATCCATAAAGAGTTGTTTTACTCCCACATACAAACGAAGCTCCCTGTTTATGGTTTTGCAGCATGTACTCTTTATGTAAAAACACAGAACAATACTCAGACTGAAGTACTCAGCAACAGATTGTCATCTTGTCACAGACCAAATTTACCTTTTTGGACATATTGCTTTTTTTTCTATGAAACTAGTAATCTCTTTCAGCATCAACTGTTGTTGCTATTAAATCAAGAATATAAAAGAACTGTAAACATTTCATTAAAAAAAGAAAAAGAGAACACTGAAAAGAACAAAAAATGAGAATAACAAACCAGCAGCACAAAAAAATTCAGAAGTAACAGCTCAGTGAAGATTTTGTTCAGGTTACACTGGAAGTGAAAAAAGTCAAACTGTAATAGGAAGTCTGAATAGTGTCTTAGAATATAATAACATTGCTACAAAAGCTGACATTATAGCTGTTGTCTGAAATACAGCTATCTGGTCAAGTCTGAAGCAAAAACAAGACAGACTGCATATAAGGACACTATTAGCCAACAGGAGAAAAAAATTGCTTTCATAGCAACATAGTGGTAGTATAAAACCACTAGCTTTCCTTAGGAGTATATGTTAACAGCCTTTGAGAGGCAAATTATTCAGCATTAAGTACATAACTGGTCTAAAATATCAATTCATATGCTCTGAACAAGAATATCTCTTAGCATAAACAATTTTTACTGCCTTATGCTGCAAACATGAATTTTAAAAATGCATTTTTCTTTACACTTTTATGACTACTTAATTCCATGTAATGAAGCAGGAGAGAAGTTTCAGCAAGAAATGAATGTGATTTTCGTATCTGTTTCAGTCCAATGGGGATCCTGTTGGTCATATGTCAGAGAGACAGAAAACAGTCAGCTGTCATTAAGCTTTAGCATTCTCTCTCTGTCCGTTTGCTTCAGAATTTTTGCATACAATTTAGAATTAAAACCAGAATTAGTTTGCAATGTGACAATATGATTCTAACACATCTGTTTTCTGCCTTGGTATCTGTGATACTAACAGAACTGAGGTATGCTAAATTTTGGTATAGGACAGGTGAACTTTACTAAAAATGAATAAATTTTTTATTACTTCAAATTTGTGTTTAAAGCGTTAAGAAAAAAAGAGGTAGGTAACTTTAAGTACTTCTCTGATGGTGAATTGTGATACAATTTTGCTAATCTAATTTGTGGGCTTTAGAGAAACACATTCAGCCTGACTCTGCTGTGTCTCAGTCCAAGGAATAAGTTCTGTGATGATTGCTAAGGAATGTGAGGAGTTCAAAGGATGGAAAGCAGAAAACATAGTATCACTTTTCATTGGAGTCAGTGGGAAGTTTCCCTCAACCGACACAGATCTCTGGTGCCTAGTGAAGTGAAAATACAGGTTGTCTTTCACAAGATTTTCCTGCTTCCTTGGCTGATGATTAAAGACTATGTTGAGAATGACGGGAGAGTACACCTCCTATTACGCACCCTTTAGATCTGCATTGGCTTCTTAGTTATTAGTCCGTTCATATGGAACCTATTTTTCTACCTCCCAGCATGCTAGCTGCTAGAGTCAGGTGAGATCCAGGAAGATAACATATTCTCTTGAAAAGTCAGCATGAGGGTACAGGGTAGCCACAAGATGTAACTGCTGATGACTAGAAAACAGAAGTTTATATTTCTTGACCTTCAAAAGTACATGCACTTTCCCCATCCCCAAAATGAAACAGAAGCTGAAAAAAAGAATTCAGAAGTTTCTAACACAGAGGACATGCTGTGGAGAATTAGAACTGAGTCACGCTTTTAAGGCAGAGAAATGGAATTTGCTAAAGAATGTTGTTCATGTATGGACTACAAAAGAACCAGCTGGCAGCGGCACGTTGGGAGAAAATCAAAAAGCAAGTAGAAAAGCTTCACGCATGCATGTTTCATGCAGATTGTCATGCTACATTCTTCATAAAATCAATGTGAAGTGTGTATTTGGTATCTTCACTCCTGAACTTCTCACTGTACTGAGTGAAGCGATAGCTCTGTTTCTGTTCGTTCCTCTTCGTGATTTCAATCATGTGTGCAGTCCAGAAATGGTGTCAGCACACAATGAGGAATAGACAGATATTGTACTAGGTAGTACAATACTTGTTTGTTATTTTTGATTTATAATGATGGGATTTAGTCCATAACAGGACCAGTATTACCTGGAGCACAGTCTCCCCAGACTGATAGATACAGTTATTCAATATGACTTTCCTACAGGTTTTTTGCTTTGGTTTTTGGTTTTTCATTACATATAGAGGGATTCACCTTTTTCCTCTTTCACATGTTAAATCTTTTCCACTACCAGGCTAGCTTGTACACAATTCATAGGACACTGTGTAGGGAGCTGTTGTAGTCTCTGGAGACACTAAGCACCACACAATTGCAGCTCTCCAGGGCCCTAGGGAGCTCTTGTCCATGAGAATTTGCTCTAAATTTCATGTGCCATGTGTTTACACAGGCCATCAAAAATCTTGTGTACACTAAATACACTTTGTGATCCAGAAGATGCTACAAACTCTCGGTTACATGGGTAGCATCAGCGAAATGGAGGAGAGCTGGGAGTTCACCTGAGATTTCCTACATACCTAAGTTTAGAGATTTACACTAAGTGCTATCAGTTTCCACAGCTTACCTATGTGTTTGTTATGAGAAGACATACAGCTGGTTAAAACTTTAGTGAGACCTGAGGACACAGCCATACATAACGTATTAGTTAATTAACCCATAGTAATTACATTTCTACATGCACTTACTCTATGGTAAATATGAGTTAAATCTCAATGAAAAGGAACACAAGGTGTATAAAATTATCTTACGTCTATAAGAACAGAAGCTGATGTCCTCAAAAAGTTGCACTAGACCAAGTTTGACTTAATGGCACCTCAGGCCCTTTGCCCAGTATACATACAGCACGTTTTATTCCTTGTACTGAGCTTGAGCTGCAGAATCACCTGCAGAATAATTCTGTGATCTGAGACCAGGCTCAGTACAAACAGGAAGCAGTTTCTCTGTACACAACAGAACTGCTCGAGCAGGCAGTGTAGTCTGGAGCTTTTACTATGAAAAACTTCTCCTACCAAGCTGACAAAAAGAAATTGAAAAATATACCTAATTTTAAACAATGGGCCAGTCTTTAACTGTCCTGTTAAAAGAGACTCTAGTATTGTCTTCACATGATTTTCATTCTTCTGTTTTCCCCAATAATTATTTGTGCAGCTATGCAAATTCACATGAGATATATTCAAATTGATATTGTCTTAATATTAACCTTCAAAAAGTAGAAAATACCACTGCATGATACAGTAATAGCTAAAACCATTCTATCATGTGCTGTAAAATTTTAGATTTGTGAGACTGTTTAATTTCATTGTGCAAAGTGATCAACAATGTCCCACATGACATCCTGGTCTCTAAACTGGAAAGACACAGATTTGACAGATGGACTATTTGGTGGATAAAGAATTGGCTGTATGGTCACACTCAAGAGTCGCGGGCAACAGCTCGATGGCAAAGTAGAGACCAGTGACAAGTGGTGTTTCCCATGTACTGAGACCGTGTTGTTTAACATCTTTGTTGGTGACATGGACAGTGGAGTTGAGTGCAGCCTTAGCAAATATCACTAAGGTGTGTGATGCGGTTGACACACTGGAGGGAAGGGGTGCCATCCAGAGGGACCTTGACAGGATTGAGAGGTGGGCCCACGTCAACCCCATGAAGTCCTATAAGGTCAAGGGCAAGGTTCTGCACCTAGATGGGTGCAATTCCAAACACAAATAGAGGCTGGGCAGTGAGTGAATTGAGGGCAGTCCTGAGGAGAAAGACTTGGGGGTGCTGGCTCATGAAACGCTTAACATGAGCCAACAACATACAAGTACAGCACAGAAATCCAGTCCTAGGCTACATCAAAAGAAGCATGAGCAGCAGGTCAAGGAAGGTGATTCTCCCCCACTACTATGCTCTCTTGCGACCCTACCTGGAGTAGTGTATCAAGCTCTGGAACCTCCAATAAAAGCAGGACATGCACCTGTTGGAGAAGATCCAGAATGGGGTCATGAAGATAATCAGAGGGCTAAAACACCTTCCCTGTGAAGACAGGCTGAGAGAGATGGAGTTGTTCAGCCTGGAGAAGAGGAGGCTCTGGGGGGACCTTATAACAACTTTCCAGTACCTGAGTGGGGCCTACAAGAAAGCAGGGGAGGGACTGTTCACAAGGGTTTGCAGTGACAGGACGAGGGGTTACGGCTTTAAGCTAGAAAAGGGTAGATTTAGGCTAGATGTTAGGAAAAAGTTCTTCAGTATGAGGGTGATAGACCACTGGAATAGGTTGCCCAGACAATGGTGGAGGCCCCATCCCTGGGGACATTCAAGATCGGGCTAGATGAAGCTTTGAGTAGCTTGATCTAGTTGATGTCCCTGCTTATTGCGGGGGGGTTGGACTAGATGACCTTTGGAGGTCCCTTCCAGCCCAGACATTCTATGATTCTAAGCCCTTGTAAAAAGTCCAACTCCCTCAGACTGTCCTCAGAGAAGAGGTGCTCCAGACCTCTGATCATTTTTGTGGCTCTCCACTGAATATGTTCCAATAGCTCCATGTCCTTCTTGTGCTGTGGGCTCCAGAGCTGGACACAGTGCTCCAGGTGAGGTCTCATAGGGGTAGTATGAGGGGTAATGGCTTTAAACTGGAAGAGGGTAATTTAGATTAGAAAGTTCTTCACTATGGGGGTCAGACACTGGAACAGGTTGCCCAGGGAAGTTGTAGATGTCCCATCGTGGTCTGTATTCAGGACTAGGTTGGATGGGGCTTTGACCAACCTCGTGTAGTAGGAGGTGTCACTGTCCATTGCAGGAGTTTTGGAACTAGGTGATCTTTAAGGTCCCGTCCATCTTATAACATTCCACGACTGGTAAAACAGTGAATGCTTCCAGTGGCACATACAGGTGTTCTAATATAGTTCCAGCCTCACATGTAGAGTTTTTCCAGCTAAGGCTTTTAACTTCTTATGACCTTAGAGCCTGCTAATGTGATTACACACAGTTTTGGTTTTTTGTTTTTGTTTGTTTTGGTTTTTGTTTTGTTTTTAATGGGTTGAATCAGCTATTTCTTCTCATCCTCTGTCCTTTTAGTCCTAAAAGATACATACTTTTAAGAAGACAATGACAAGATTCTGGCATTACACAGTCCTGTAACTGAACATCAGGCTTAGGTCCTGATTTGGATTAATGTATGTCAATCTTCTTAATGCTCCTCTCATCCAAATATAAACCACCAACTTCTATGAAGTATGTGGTTCATGGTGCAACTTGGTTTGTGATCTCAGGTTTTGTGTTCCATCATTAAACTGGGGTGCTCAAGTGGAAACATTTTCCAGGGTCACTGGAAAATTAGTCTAAAGTCTTACGAGAAAGGTGTCATTAAAAATTATGAGATAAGGGTAATGATTCAGTCCCTTAAAGAAAGAGTTATAATCTGGAATGGCTAGAATATGTTTCCTTTCATTACTCCAAATCTTTTTCATTATTTCTGACCTGTTTTAGGTGTATAAGAATTTTGGATACCTGAGTGGGAAGAGCAACTACCTGTGTAATCTCCAGAATTTCCTTGACATTCTTTCTTCACTTGTTGGTTAATTGTGAATTCATCCATTGGCATTCTGATTGCTTTCACTATTTGATGATTTTATTTATTTTTTATTTATGGCTTTGAAAAATATGCTTGAGCTAACCCACCATGACAGCCTAAGACATCATATTATAAATTGCCTGTACCAGATGACAGACTTAAATCCCCAGGTGCTAAGACTTTTATTTATATTTCTAAAACAGTCACTGAGTCTATCAGCTATAAGGAGGTCACCTTTTAGAGATTAAAGGAAAGCTCAAGATCATTGTGTCTTTTCTTTACTATTTAGATCAATTTGGGGTTAGATCTTTACTCATTAAATTCTGTATGTCAAGCAGAGACTGTCTGTCTGTTTCCAATGAGTGAACATATTAGCAGTTTTCCCTATTTTATTTTGTTTGCATAGTGGCTTTTTATTTGTAGCTGAATGAGCATTAGCAAAAACATTCAGAAACATTTAGTCATAATCAATAAGTTGGGAGTTTGAACAACATCTGGGCCAATACTAGGCAGACACACAGCTGCACTACTGGGCTTGGGCTATGTTACTCTAGCTAGTTGTTCTCCTCTGTTGCTGAATGGTGATCCACTTGCATCTCTTGAACTTCATTGTCGACAGGTATACACAGTTGAAGAACATGGTATGGATATCCTGATGTGGTCTTCTAGTAGAAATGAAGAAAATAAATGGATGTATGCAAATGTAGTCCTCTCCAGTAATACTCGTTTCAGAGTTGCCTTTGAAGCTGAAGTGGGGTGGAGTCAGCCCACAGAATTTGCTCTTGATGACATTTCTTTCACCCTAGAATGCATTGATGGAGGTATGTTATTACACAAATATATACAATACATGTTTTCTTTTCAGAGGACAGAGGAAAATTCTGGTATTTCATATTTCAACATAAAACAATTATCTGGAAAAATCTGGAATTTTTTCTTTCGAAATTTTTTCAATACTTCTGTTTTCATTTAATTTCAAAAAAATGTAGAAAAGAAAGGAATGCAGCACAACCATATGAAGAAGTGTGTGTTTTTCAAGGGAAACAAAGATGTGTAAATGAAAGATCAAATTTATCATACATTGTCGTTACCGACACCCGGACCCTG
>NW_008592700.1:0-42075 GCF_000691845.1 Merops nubicus
TTCAGAGGGCAGCAAAACAATGGGCTCGGATGTCTTCTAGGTATTTATAGATTAAACCTGAGCAGCGGAAAGGTCACGGGGGGCCCAGGCGCTGCCTCGCTTGATGTATATATTATTTACCATCGTTTACGGCCATGGCTTTCGCCGGCCTTTCTCTCTGCTGATCCGGGGGCTCAAGGACAGACCGAGGCAGAGCCCAGAGCGGTCCTTTGCTCTTCCAAAGTTTAAGACGGGATTTTTTTGGGGAGACACGTCTTCCCGCGGACGCATTTCTTCCCCCGAAACACAGCTCTCCCTTGGAGAGAGTGGGTGGCTGCGCGGAGAGACACGGCACAGGCTCTCAGAGGCACAGCGAAACGAAACGGCGCGGCTGAAAATTTGCAATTTCTCGGCTTTGGGACGGTCCTGTTCCTCTCAAAAAATGCACACTTAGCGAATTTGTAAACGAATTTCGCCGTTGCAGTCTTCTTACCACATATCCTATCGGTACTTTTGATTGCATATATTAAAAATGCACACATCCGTTAAAAAACCAAACCAAACCAAACCAAACCAAACCAAACCAAACCAAACCAAACCAAACCAAACCAAACCAAACCAAACTAACAAAACCCCCCAGACATTTTCAAGAATTTTATTCCAGTCAATCTGCGAAGACATTACATTGCATTTTTTTTTCGTTCCGTGTGTTTTTCTAAAGCCCCATTAACGAGGTACTGCGTAGCTTTGCAACAGCACGGCACACATTTTGAGACCTACAACGTGTTTATTATAGCTGCTTATCCATAAGATTAAGATCGGATAGCTTGACCAAGCCTTCCGCGGCTGGCAGGAGCAAAACCTCTACCTCTTTTACTACGGTGTGTTGTTCTTCTGCCTGTCCTGGGAGGCGGCAGGAATATCCACCCCGATCCCGCTGCGTCGCGGGGTGCCTGCTCCTTCTTGCCCTCGGGCAAACCCCCTCCACCGGCGTTGGTACGGGAACCATGCAGCCTGCCGACTTCCAGGAGAGGCAAATACATTTTAAGAGCAGGAGAAATGCGACTGATAATACCTGGGTTGGTTTTGTTTTGTTTTGTTTCGGTTTGGTTTGGTTTATATCACACTGTCTCTGAATGCTCATATTGGTGAGATCCCGTTTTTTGAGCAGTGGCTGTTAAACCCGCGAGTGAGGCATGACTTAGTTTGGTTTCAGATGTAGTTTCCCAGTTCAGCTTTTGTTTGAGTGCTCGGTGGATGTGACTAAGTATTTCAAGAGCTGGAAGAGAACTTTTTCTTGTCCCTTCCCTGAGGTAGGGTGAATTCGTGTACAGCGTCTTTTGCGTGGTCCTTGAGGCTCACCCATGAGCAATGCTCCATAACGAGAGAAAGCGTCAGCTTTGCCTTTGGCAGAAGGGCTTCGGACTGGGATTTATTGATGCAATGTTTTTCTAACACGTGTGTGTGTGTGTGACTGGGATTGTATGAATTCATTCCACCTGCTGGGTCATCAGTTTGCCTCCTAAGGAGGGGATACTGAGCTCAGACCCATCACTCCCTTGTGTATGCGATGGAAGGAAACATGAAAATCTGACCCTTGTAATGCCTCTGCTCCCTGTGTACTCTGGCCATAGAGCTAATGCTCTCCTCCTTCCCAGAGGAGAGAGTTGCAGGAGGCAGATGGAGCTGTCCAGATGAGAGCCAGGAGAGCCCCAGGGGGGCTTGGGAAGGGGTTGCCTTGGTCAAGTTCGTAGAACTCTGACCTTGGAGCCAGAGGAGACAGAGTGAGAAGGATTTGTCTCTGCGGTAATATGCGTCTTACTGAATTGGTGAACCCCCGCTGCTGGGTTTGTGAAACTCTTCCTGCAGAGAGGTGAATTGCTCACACTGTATTAAGAGGGCAGGTAATAGAATAATAGAGACAAGCCTTACAGAGCAGCAGAGTATGAGAAAAAAAAGGCAGCACGTCAAGCAACATCTTCCTTTCTTTTATATGTATTTTAAATCTGCAGCATCTTTTTTAAAAATTATTTATTTATTTATTTTTTTACGTGGGTTTATTCCATCTGCTGGGAAGGGGAAAGCTGCTGTTTCAAAAGACATTTCTTGTCTTTGACAAGAACTTTGGGAGAATCCAAAAAGCTTCTGTTACAAGAAAAAGTCAAGTAATTCCTTACAAACCATCAATCACATCTCCCTCCTCCCACTTGGGACTGAGTGCTTATATCAAATATCAGCCCAGCTAGCCTCTCCTCAGGCAGAAGTGTCCTGCTTTATCTGTATCTGCCTATAAGGAAAACTGATGCTTTTTTCAGATGGAAAAGTTGAAAGATGTCTTCCAAGAGCGCTACATTCAGGAAAGAGCATTTGCAATGTTTTACAACACAGTCGGTGCCACTTCAGTCACCTCTGTTGGTGCAGATCACTGTTCCTATTTTAATCAGTTGGATTCCTGTATGAATCTTTGCTTGCAGTCTTCTGTCTTCAAAGGTCAGAGGTTTTTTAACTTTTCTTTTTTTCCTGCCTTCTGATCTCGATTAATAAGCTTCTACTAGTTTAAAAAATGCAGTAAAATCAGTCCGAGAGCACTCGGAAAATTCCTGGATATATTGAGACAGGCTCGTATGGCATTTACATCAGTTCCTGTTGCAAGTCAAATCTATTCAAGTATGATTTAAATCACCCCAAACGTCCATATTGAGATCTGTAGTTTACACCGGTGATGTAAAATCAAGTTCAATGAAAGAAGCTTAAGTTTTTTAGAACGGACGACGTTTCAGAGATCAGCAGTTTCCTGGAGAGGCTCAGCTTGCTAGTGCCTGCTGATGGAATTACAGGATTTTATGCGAGCATTTAGCTCTCTGACATCCTCCTGAACAATACGATTACTTTGCAGTAATGGGATGGGAACCGATGTTTAAACCCGGAGGACAAAAGCAGGGAGGGTGCACATGCAAGTGGTCAGTGTCTGTCAGACTGGGAGCTGTGTGGCTCCACGGGGAAAAGCAGCAGCAGGCACCTGGGTGTGCAGGGAAACACAGGCAACGGGGGCTTCCCAGCCCTTCAGTGCCTAATTCTGCCCAGAGCAGCTTCGCAGAGCAGGGCATGGAAAAAAAATTGGCTTTTCTGGCTTATTATTTGAACTAGAGGTTCCACGGGTAGAAAGTACTGTGGAGCGATGCTGCGATATTTTTATTTTCAGAGAAAAAAAAAATGGTGTAGCTTTTTGGTGCTTATTTCCAATGCTGGTTAAAACAAGTTACAATTCCAACCTTTCTGCCTGTGAAGCATCTGCTGTCCCAAAATACAATGCCATTGCATTTCCTGTGGTAAAAGCTGTAGCATGGCTTAGTGAGAAGGGGTAGGGGAATATAACCTGGTGTCATGGTAAAATTAAGCAGAAATATCTTTGAAAGTAGATTAAGAAATTTTAAAACTCTGAGAGGAAATATAGTGCCAGCTCAAATGCTAGCAGCAATATTCATGATGGGGGCATCTTTTAATTGCATATTCTGCAGGATCAGAAAACAACGAATCAGTAAATCAATCCAAGAAGTGGCAAAAGTACTTGTTACAATAATATTTACAATAATATTTCCATATGCCTTTTGCTTAGTTGAGCTATTGATCTGACAGTATTGTCGAGCTGGTGAAAGAATTGTTTGAGTCAAACTCCTGTGAGAGTGAGTTGTCCAATATTTGCTGTACATTTGCAAGTGCAAACTCAGAGCTGCTAGAGGGAAGGCTGCACCTAGAAAGGATCCTAGGCCAGTGATTTGCAGCAACAGAGGAACTCAGAGGAGGATTTTTCATTTGGGGACTGAGCAGAAAAAAAAGTGAAGGTGTTGAGGGGGTATTTAGGTTTGGCTGAATAACAGCTTTTTTTTTACTTTATTGACAATCAGAAAAACATAGATTTTGGTCAACCTTTAAATGCTTATTTTTGTATCATCAAACTGCCTCACGTTTTTAAATTATGCAACTATTTAAAAAATGTCTCTCCAAATATCTTTGAATTAATTTAAAAATATTGAAAAAACTAGAACATGAATTTGCAGTTAAAAAATAAGTAATTTTGATTTAGATAATAATGAAATCAAGCATTTGGACATTTAAAACTGCTTCTCCATTTTTCTTCTTTTAACAATAAAAGCTATTTACAAAATTCTTCAAGATGTTATAAATGAGTTTTCGTTTTTCCACAGCTGTGCTGTGTTGGTCAATTCACTACATGTAGATTAAAAAAAAGAGTTCAGCTAATCTCTTGCAAGATAGAATTCAGTCCCTGTCATAGCAGGCAGTTTCACTGCACTGCATCTGCACCTGCTCGTTCTTCTTAAATCTTTTGCTTTTTTGGGAAGGGAATCTTCCAGTATTATTAAATGGTCATTTTCAGCAGTGTCCACATATGTAGCTCTTGGAAAGGAGCTTGGGAAGAAATTATTGCCAACCGCCTTTAAGTGAACGGATTTACAGTTTCTGAAGAGTACTTAACCAACTGGTTAAGAACTGACACAAATCATATTAATAATCAGCACATTTATATAAATGCAGCCACAGCAAAAATGGTTTGAAAATCAGCGGGCCAGGGCACAGAGCATAATTATGAATGACTTACAGTTTTTTGACTTTACTCAGGCACTGGATGCACTCTTGGTTAGCATTAACATTTTTCCCATGACCAATGAATTAACAAAACCAAGCCTCTACTTTTAGGAGCTTCAGGAAACAGAGAACTCCCTGATCAGAAACCTACCCTAAAACTAAGGGGAAAACTGAAGACACCAGAATGTCTTTGCTTTTAACAGCAGTGAAGAACTGTGCATCATAAACTTCCCAAGAAGCTGCACCCGTTAATAGCATTATCACTAAATAAAACACCAAAAGTGTTGACTGACTGCATGGATGCTTCCAGGCAGAAAATAATTCTAAGGAGAACATGTCATAACACTTAGAAATATATGGTGTATATGATGAGTAGGTTAGGGAGTTTTCAAAAATAGGTTCTTGTTGTTTTATCCCTGAAAAGCCCACAGATCAGTTCTGTTTGAGTGTGCTGAGGAAGAAGGGACCTTGGGAATGGATGGAGAAATTCACAGACAGACTTTTTTTTCACCTACTTGCAGCACTGGATTTTCCTCAGTTCTGCTCAGATGATCTTATTAAGGCCTGTCATTAAATGTTCATAAGTGTTACTGTCATTACTTCCACAAGCATGGTTTAGTTTGATGAAGAAATTATCTTAGGTCTGCCCTGTCATCCCTCTTTCAGCTTTGCACATAGATGCACTGTGCACAGAATAAATGCAAACATGTTTTTATTGTACTTTGAGCAGTCTTTCTTATCCAGATGAGAAAATGGTAGAAAACCTGTTGAGCATTCCCTTGTGCACCCTCAGATCTTAACGGAAACACTCTCACTGGCTTTCTTAAAAGCAGACTTCAGCCTTGAGTTTGTATGGGATGCTGCTGCTGCCCTAACTTTTAATAAAAGTCTATGCAATAATTTGGACTGGCAACCCTAAATTTTTAGTTGACACACCTTCTTGCGAAGATGTGTGTTGCTGTTTAGTTGGTTCTTTTATTTGTCAGGTGTCTGCAAAATTTGAAAACAAAGATGCTGGATGTGTCTTATGACACTCCAAACCGTGAAGGTTGTATGGAAGCCTACTTGCAAGGCAGCTGCTAGAGGAGGGCCTGATTCTGTGAGATGCTGAGCATCTGCATTTCAAAGGACTTGATGCTGCTGATTTTCAAGGGTGCAGCTTTTGTGACCTTATTTTCAGTGGCATTAAGAATGCATATTAGCCCCAGAGATCCTGACCTCTCGCATGATTTCTGCTCTGAGATGACCTAAACAGACAGCAATAGCCAGAGAGTGGCCTCCCCCTCAGCACAACTGTTAGGATTGGAACAATATTGACTTATGTATGGGAATTTCTTTGTCTGCTGGAATACTGTGTCAGTCTGTATGAGTCAAATAATCATGAGAGTGAGGTTAATGCATGGGTGATCATTTTCATACTATGGAAAGATCATATTTTCCTCTGTTCTTAATTATTTTTTTTTTTCTGCAAATAGTGAAAACTATCAGGTTGGATCAGATACAGGTTTCTGGATCATATCCATCTTTGCAATTTTTAAGTGCACTCACCTTTTTATTGTGTAATACAATAAAACGGTGCTCCATACAAGGCAACAAGGATGTTATTTTTAAAATGAGAAGTTGTTGTTTTATTTCAGGAAACTTAATCTTTTTGTGCCAGAAGGCTGTAGGAAGCTGGGAAAATAGAGAACACGGCACATGGCTGTGGGTGCCTAATGGCTTTTAGTTTGCTCCAGAATTTAAAAGATAAATAGAAGATTTATTATTGTAGGATTTGGGGGCTTCCTGTGCCAGGCTCCTTGGAGCAAATAAAAAAAAGTCTTCATTTACCATCAGACAAGCCCAGCAAAGTCTCCATCTGCCTAGCGGCAAGCCAGTCACGTTGTTCACTTCAATGCTTGGGAGTGTTACCCACAGAAGAATTACCCGCAGAAGACTGTAACATCACAGTTCTGCTACACAGGTCCCTGCAGCCCCACCGGGGCAGCAGAAAGCCCACACTGCCCCATTAGAGACTGCTCGGATTATTTGGGACACAGGAATTCTGTTTACTCCCTGACTCAGGAAATTGCGCCCGGGCTGGGGAGAACGAGGGCAGCTGTGGAAGTGCTGAGCAGTGTGCCGTTACAGAAATGGACAATAATTAATGGCTTTTGTGAAAATATAGTCATAGAATGCAACTTCAGGGAAAAAAAAAAAAACAACCTCGTTCTGCTTCTTGGAATGAAAGATTCAATTGTGAAGTGGCTGTTTATTAAGAAGAGTGTTTCAAGACTGATTGCTCAAGTTACATTAAGGTGCTGAGCATCATTTATTCAGGGTAATTCAGGAATAATTGATTTAGAAAAAAAGGAGAGAGGCTTGACTGAGTACATAGAGGGCACACGAGTGAGTAACTCAGTATGGTTACAGCCTTTAACAGAAAAGCAGTTCAGTCCCCAGAGGGGATGGAAAATGTCTGGGACATTTCTTGCCTCTGTGGTTTTGCCATGTCAGATGCCCTGCCCCTGGCTGTGCTTTCAGATACCTGCTGGACTGGGATGTCCCTGGGCTTCTGAAGGTGCTGAGAAATGGTAGAGGAATAATAAATGAAGAATATGAGTGCTGTAGCTCAGCTTGGATGAGGACTAAGTGCCCTGTATTGTGCTGAGGGGCTCACTTGGTGGGGATGAGAGCCATGGTGCACCAGTGAATGGACTGAGTCACTGCTGTGTTAGCTTCATTTTAATGTTGAGTTGTGTGTGTACACCATCCTCCTGGGGATAAAATGATGGTGAAATCAGAAAAAGGGGACTTAACAGGGGCAAAGGAGTAGAAAACCAGGCAGAAAGGAAGGGGAACATTGGGAAGGGAAGAGAAGAATGAGGAAGGAAAGAGAGAAGCTCAGGGTTTCATTTCCTTCCCATGGGCTGCTCGCGGCATGAGGAGGAATTAAAAACTATTTTCAGAGTTTTTTCTCCCTGCGTCTGGGTACCCTTCTGTCTGCCCCTCCTGATAACGTATGGTGTGGTTCCTATATATGAAATATACTGTTCAAAATAGTTTATGAAGGTAACTTAGTACAGTATACCAGACAAACATAAACTTTTGGTGTAGCTTAGATACGTAAAGAGGCCTGGGGGGGAAAAGGGAAAGCCTCTCAAATAAGCAGAAAATTTCAGGAAAAAGAATAAGGTTCCTTCCCGTGGTCTTTGTTCTCCATGGTTTGATGTGAAAAAATAGTAATCTCACAAAAAAATGATAAAGGCTTTTCTTGATGAAACGTATTACTTTACAGTGAATTCCATAGGATGTTTTAGAATAATATTTAGAATCTTATCTGCTGCTTTTGCTACTTTTATTCAGGTCTTCAGCCTTTCAATAATCAATAGATGTTACACATGGAGTCAAATATGTTTTATTTATTAACCAATGCAGTTGCATTGGTTGTACATCTTATATAAAAATCACATATTTCAGTGCTTTATGTTATTAATATTTAAATTGTCAGTATACAGAAATTTTTTATGTGCCTAAGAGACATGTTAGTAACTATTGCGATGAGTGTAGTTATTTATTACTTAGGTATACCTAGAGGCAATTTCTAATTGCTAATTAAATTACATGTAGCACATTTCTTATTGCTAAGGCAGTAATTAAACTGGGCTTATGATTATCAGTTGCTACAGATAATTCAGTATTGAAATGTCTATTTGTTTTGTTTATTGGTGTGTTTTTCTTTGTGGGTGGGGGTGGAGGGAAGAGGGAGCCATCTTTGCTGCACAGCAGAAAAAATTTTTGGAAATACAACTCTGGCTAGAGCCACATAATTTAAACTAATAGAATCAAAATAATTATGAAGACTAGTAAGTGAAACAGAAAATACAGCACATGCACATGGGTTCCTAATGCCTATTACAAGCTGCCTAAGGCTTATTACAACTATTTATAGTTGAATGAGAATATTTATTTGTGAACTGATCCTTAATTATTTTATTTATGTATATCCAGATCATTACTGAATATTAATGAAAATGATTGACAAATTAAAATATAAAATCATAACCAATTACATCTCAGATAGTCACTATTTACTGTAGCATTTATGCAGTGATGTTTGCCGTGCAGAAAAACGGGAAGAAAATTATTATTATTGTCATCTAATGAAGCATATACTAGTTATTTTGTATTTCTTTCCTGAAAAATTAGTGTGTTTCTGTTTTAGGATTTTTTTCCCTATTTCCACTTTGTTTTTTCTTTACTCCATATTCACAGCTGTAGTATTTTTGAGTCGAGTAATGACTTTTCTCCTGTAAATCAGATGCTTACCTAGCTTTATTTCTAAAGCAAGAGGTGATTCATTGTTAGCACTTGGGTTGTTGCACATACTTAGACTGTTGACTCTTTGAGACAGCCTGATGATCTCCTTTGCCTGTATTTAATAGTACAGTAACGCATAAATCCACATCTAGGGCTTCAGGACATTACAGTTGTGCAAAGAATAATATTTTCTTTAGGTGTTGCTGATTAGTCACCTTCCTTTAATAAGACAACATTCACAGAAACTGTTTACACTGTGGTTGGCTAATTTTTTTCCTATGTACATACTAAGATGTGATCTTTATTTTGTATGCCAGACTTTGCTGCTTTGAGCACAACAGGTCAAATGCTCTTAACTCATCCCTGATATCTCCATCACTAGGGAAACAAGGACTTCAACCAGGATTTTCATTATTTTACTGAATTTGGCATAATTTAATAATAAATTAAAAGGAGTGCTCAATGATATTTGAGTAGGAACTTAAATCTCAGTACAGTGGAAACACTAAATGAAGAACAAAGAAATAGTGAAAGCAGAGTTTTGTGAAGTAGAGCAGAGGTCTCGTGTTGTTTCAGTGCACAATGAGTTACAGGTAAAATCTCCACTTTATGAAGTACTATTTTGTGAAAAAATAAACCAACCCAAACAACAAACACAAGTATCTAATATTCCCCATTTTTAATGAATATAGTTTTCCCTCTCCTTTTTCTTTTAATTCTAGGATTTCTTTCGTTTAGGAACTGGGTATTTTTTTCAGGGAAGACATTCCCTCTGCTTTTACCAGTCTAGAAAAAGTGATTCTCTAATGTTGAACAGCAAAGAATTTGGGTTCAGATCCTATTTTGCTTGGTATATACTTTCTCCACACTGTATCCATGTAAAAGCCTCTCTATACAGATAGATTTATAGTATGTACATTTTATATTGTGTTGGATAGAATTCTTCTAAAAAAAAAGACTGTAGTGTAATCTTTTTCTAGGCCCTCTAAGCCCCTGAACTTAAACCTTTAATGTATTCTAAGTATTTTAGAAATACCAATCTTTTGTGTTCATATTTTACACTTACAGTTTATTATGGCAACAAATATTACACACTAGTGTTGTGTTTGATGGCTAGAGAAAGGGAATCATGCTCTGCAAGACGTTTCAGATATTTGGTAACAAAAGCTACTTTCATTTTACAATGGAATTTAAACACTGGGTTTTGCATAAGGCAGTAAAGGAAGGTCTTGCTTTTTAATGGGAAAAGCACTGTTTTATGTATCGATTTATCCAATTAAGTTTGCAGCAACTACCTAACGTTCAGGAGTTGAAGGTAGAACTGTCTTTGGTGGAAAGCACTTGACAACAAGAGCATTCCCATTTATCCAGCATGTATATTCGTGGCATCTAACGTTTCCCTCCAGGCAAAAGTGGAGGTGAAATCCTCTTTTAGAAGGGCAATTCACAAAATTCCCCGTGTTAAACAGAAGTGCAAGAAACTCTTTTAATGAAAGACAGATTGCAAGCGTTTGCCTAAGATTATCACTCTGCTAAACTGAAGCAGAGCAGCCGAAATTCCTGCATCGTTTACATCCCATGAGCAAAAGCTGGAGGGAAAATACTCAATAGCATGGGAGCAAACAGCTGTGAGGAAGAAAAAGCTCTGCTTTTAGTCACTTAATCTCTCAGTATAAGAAAGTAATAGTTTAGTAAAAGCCAAACTAAGCAACCCCTGGGCTGTACCATGCCATAAATCCTTAAAGAGATACTATCAATTTGGATTAAAAAAAAAAAAAAATTCGGAAGTTGTCCTGTTTCTGCTCCCTTTAAATTCTCTGGCTGGCATTTTAAAAGTGTATCCAACTTTAAATTTTGTCCTTGGGATCCTTCCCTCTTTGTGTTTGCAAAGGTGGTTTCTGTTAGCCAGTTTTCCCCATGCTATCTGAGGCCCTGATCCTGCCAAAATGTATTCACGTCCTTTATTGCATGAAGTCTCCCACCAAAATCCCTCCCAGCAGGAAAGGTGAGCTCACATTTATGTGTTTGTAGGATCAGTGCCTAATTGTAGGGGAAATGGAAACTGCAGAGAGTTCTGTCTGTGGCACAAAGTAAACAACTGAGAATATGGAGTGAAATATATTTCTTTAATACCTCAGTTATAGAAATGCTGGATGTGATGTGTAACTCTAGTAAGGGACAGACCCTTCAGAGAGGAATGTAATTTTTCATGTCACAAGTATATAGTTTTAAGCAGAAATTACTATTAAAATAGCATGTATTGAATTTATTGTAGTTGTGAGGAATCAGGTTCCTTGTTTTCCTTCTATATTTTCCTTTCAATGTAAAACTGTTAATCTCTTCTGTTGTTTGCCATTGAACTCCAGTGTGACTTTGATTTTATTTTCTTGATGCCTGATCTTTCTTTGCATGTTTAGTACTTCTGATAATGGAACTTAAGTCCATTCAGAAATTGCAGTATTTATTAAGTCACCTTGTACTGTGGCAACACAAGACAGAATGTTAAACAAAATTAAATCATGACCACTTATGTACCCTTCTTCAGCAAAATAGTCTCCCTGAAGTCATTGGGAGATGGAAAATACACCAGATGCGATTTAGATGTTTACTTGAACCTAAAAGCTTAAAGTGTATTTGAAAGAAAAAACAAATCCAAGCCCCTCCAAGCCCCCAACAAACAAGTGTGCTTAAGTCTTTTACATGCTTTAAAAGATGCTATCAAGATTTAAAGTATAATACTGACATGCATGATCATAATTGAAAAAACTGGTCTAACAGTAGCATGCTACCTTGAACCTGTGCTAGAACTGTTGAGATGAAGACTGCCAACCTGCTGTCATCTTGCAGAGATAGGTAAAGTCACTGACACAAACATCTACCAGACTTAACATGAGGAATGGGAACGAGAGTGGACTGAGCCGTTAGATGAAAAATTATCTTTCTTCCTGCCTATCAACCAGAGATAAAAGTTGGGGTAAGGTGTTTTGCTATTACTCAGTTTTTGGATTTCAGCTGCAGGAAAGTTGTGGAGAAGAGAGGCAATCTTTATTTCTTGTTCTCTCTTCTTGCACACTGGTGCAGCCCTTTTACTGAGAGCCATTTGTAGAGCACAGGTTAGATGTTAGTATTTACATCTTGAAAAATAAAATACAAACAAGTGCCTAGGAACCCTTCAGAAAGATTTTTTAAGCATTTCCTACTCCAGAGGCCTAATATTTCTCTTATTCTGGGCCCTGAACTCTCGATGACTTTTAGAGGGTATTTTGTCACTAAAAGACAACAGAAGCAAGCTTCTTGCAAGCAGATGAACTTGTGTTGTGTCCTGATGTCCCCATCCCAGAAAAGTTACTACCTCTTGACCCTTTCCTGAAGGCTGCATACTATTGTTTACCAGCATTTTCAGCACCACATACTTTTTCCTGATTATCCCATAGCATCCTAGTTTCAGTCCCAACTCCTTTTCTATAGCCAGGCACAGGGTAACATTTTCTGTCTGGCTCCTGTCTTGGGATGTTCTGCCTGGATGAGCAGATAGAGCAGTTACCTAAGAGAGCTTCTTAGTTGAGAGTGATATTTTTTTTAGCCATTGATTTTCACAAAATTTGTAGAAGTTTAATTCTTTTGGGATCTCTATCCCTCTGTCAAAGGTGGTTGGAGCTGAGCAGTGAGTCAATTTGGAACAGTGGTCCAGAATATTAAGGTGAAAGGGAAAATTAACCAGCTGACGACCACCTGTGGCTCTAATTCCCTAAGAAATATTGCTAAAATGTTTGATACGTAGACAATATATCCTCTTACATTTTATACCTCAGTGTTCAAAGCAGATGCTTCAAGCTAGAATTATTTTATGTGCTAATGAAAGGACAATGAAAAAATAATGTTCTATACTTTTGCACAGTTTTGGTCATTTGTATAGCTTCATTCTTAAACTTTCAGATCTGAGTGTCACTTTAGGAAACCAACCAGCTGAGTAATGTTTATGCACATGCTGCTAAAAGGCACTGGTTCTCTTGTGCCCTTTTTCTCCTGACATAGGTCTTTTAAGGAGACCATTTCCTTTCCTTTCCCACAATATTTGATGAGAGAGATAGCCAACAAAATGCAGTATATCACAATGAGCGAACAAATTGGCACCTGAAAATATAAACAGAACATCAAAACTCAAAATGCTTGGTTTAAAGACTCGAAAGATTCACACAGATGTCCATAAGGTGGTTTGCAGACTTTTTTTGGCAGCTTAGTTTAAAGGATATTGTGCTTCTCAGTGGCAAGGGCAGAGGGGTGTGAACGGTGGGGAGCTGAACTTGGCTCCAAGTCCTGCTATTTACCTGCTGCTTGACCATAAGTGAGACTTAGGTAATAACAGTTTTGAACCTGTTAATTTTGTTTTAGCTGGTATTTGAGTGTTCAATTAAGGATAAATAAACCTATGTCTACGTGAGATCCATTATCTGATATCTAAAGTACACCCAAATATAGTGAAATAAAGATTAACATTTGTAAAAAAAGCTTCAGCCTTAACTCTTGTTTTGAGAAGTTCAGTGCATTAAACTGCTTTATTAAAACAGTTCAGGGTTTTATGAATGTCATTTTACTCACTTGATTTTTTGGGAAGGAGATTGGCATTACGTACTCTACTGATTTACTGTAACATTACCTTAATGCTGACTCTGACAAACTGTTCAGCAGCATTTTCCTGGAGATCACAGTGTCCTCACCAGTGCCCCTTCCCTTGGGCTGTTTTAGAAGCCCTAGCAAGTCAGAAGGAAACTTTTCCCCTTATTTGGTAAATGATAATATTTTTCTAATGATAATTAATACAAAATTAACCTCTCATAATTTTTTTTTCAGTGGTTTGATATAAATAATTACATCCTCTGAGTGACAATCTCCGTGGCAGGGAAACCCAGCTTAAGAACCCATTTACCACATAAGACTAATTTAAACCCCATATTAAGGGTTTAGTATAGTTTGTTGGTCTTGTGCGGAACACTGGATATGAATTTCACCAGAATATTTATAGATACATTCTTCCTTTGTATCACCATCTGCTCGCCACCTCTGTTACTCTAGCTGAGCTTCAGGGTCTGTACCAATGTCAGCGGAAGCTTTAAAATCTGCCATTAAAATAGCAACAACAGCAGAGATCTGCTGTTAAAATAATAGCAACAACATCCCTCTGTGGGATGCTAGGGAACACACGACTATGGACAGGCCTGATCCAGCATTCCCTTCCTGCCATGGGAGCTTTTTGGGAAGAAAAGAAAATAAGAAAAAAAGGAGAATGCATGGGCTGACTCTGTGCATAGATAAATGGAAATGTGGAACTACTTTCTCCCATTGTCCTTCCAGATGAACACTGGGGAGAGAGTGGAACAATGCATGGAAGTGCCATGGGGCCAATGTAAAGAGATGCTCAGCAGATGCATTCAATATAAACAGAGCTAAACCCACTGATAATATTAATTTATACTTTTGTCAGATGAGTCTCCCTGTAACTGTGACTGAGCCAGATTCTACACATACAGCTAATAGTAGCAGGACTATAGTTAATGAAAGCAGACCTTATATCTGATAACTGCAGGACTGGATTTATGGGTCACGTGTGAAGCACCCTAGAAACACAAGTACAGTTGTAAGCAAGAAAACAAGATGTGAAAAGTAAAGTAATAAATAAATAGTAAATGTTTGGAAAATTTGTATTTGATGGCAAGGCAAAACCATTGTGGCAACATCATCTGGTTTGGTCTATGAGTTGTTCTTTTTTCAAAGGGTCTCAGTGGCCAATGATACAGAAAAGGTTGAGAAATGTTCCTGGATAGCATCACAGCACATGCAAGTGTCTAAAGATTTCACATCATATTCAACAGCACAACATCTTAGCATGCATTTATGCATCTGACTGGCAGAATTTCAGAGATAGTGTAGCATCTGCCTACTATGAAAGACAAAGATGATCAGTAATATATCTTGAGTTGTATCTACTTTTATATATCTTTATTTTTCATACTTTAATGCTGTTTTGATAAAAGAATAGCATAAGACTTTAAGGAGACAATCTGAAATGCCGTGTAATGTGCTTTTTTTGAACAGAAATAAACGAAGGGCTATAAAATTCACCTTTTTCACAGAAGGAGAATTTTGGAATGAGGAACTAAGCTAACCCTAACAAAGGAGGAAAAAAGGACAAATCCTGAAGACAGAAAGTGCCTTTGGACAATTTCTTACCCTGAAAAGTGTGTGAATGACCATTTGTGATGCATGTTGATGTAAAATCAGTGGGTTTTTTTAGGTGCTGGGGTAGGGTAGGGCACAAGACATCTTCTCCGGTGCAACAAAACCTGTGAATTTCCATTCTTCAAAAAAGAAACTGCTGTAATCAATTTCAATACAGAAGTAGAAGGAGGTTTGCTGATTTTTATGCAACTATTTGTTGAATAACTAGACATGAAAAGAATTCTTTGTCTTGTGGTGCACTCACTGTGAAGAGTAACACTCACTGGAGGGAGCATAAAGAAGGAGGACCAAGACTGCTATTCAGTATCAGCCGTATGTCAATGAGGTGATGGGGTGGAAGTTATTAGTGACAAATGCTAAGTGACCATTTCAGAACAGCAACATTGTTATTGTTAAAGCGTTCAATGTCTAAAATACTCAAGGTCCTGCTCAGCTATTGAACAATACAAATAAGCACTTGCAATTTCATGGCATAGGAAAAATATACACAGAATTAATTAACGAAAAGCCACATAAGATGTCAGCATATTAAACAATCGGTGTTTTAACAATGGAGTAGTGGTAATATCATCTTCGTACTTTATTTCTGCTTATATTGTGCAGGATATTTTACCTTGCTTTCCTTATGTGTTCAGAGTGTGTTGCTGGTTAAGCAGAACATCAGATGGTGTCAACTGCTAGCGTCTCTGCTATCAGAGGGAAAAAAGGCTGCTGCATTTTGTTCTCCTCTAAACTGTGCAAGTCTGTCAGCAAGATGATGCAGAAATGAACAGGAGACCAAAACAGGATGGAAAAATAAGAGATCTCCACAACATAATGGAACCAAATTTATTATTTTTAGTGACAGGCATATGGAAGAGACACATACACAGCAGCAGTAAGAAGAAACAGTCTGCCATTAAATAACTGTACAAGATAGCATTTATTTTTATGGCAGGTCAAGAGCCTAATCCACAAAACAGATGAAATTTTGCTTTCATGAACTCAGCAGGTCAGACCCATATCATGCAACTCATGACTGCAGTTGGGTTGGTCTTTGAAGTTAGTTGTATCTGCCTCTGAAGTACCAGGCACATGAAGCCCAAGAATGTTAGGGGTAAAAATCCTTAAAAAATTACTGTAGAGAAAAGGGGAAGTAGCATAAAGGAAAACAAAGACAAAATCCACATTCTTGTGGCTATAAATCAGTTCCAGTGACCCAAGTGAATTTTCCCTTGTTGATACTATGTGAGGTTGACCCAGAAAGACAGAAGTATAAATACAGTAGCCAGTTGGGCAGAAAAGCAGTGAGATAGACTTTATCTGTGTAATCTGAGATAGATTTGTTTTGGTTTTTTGTTCAATGAAAGTAAGAACTGCACAGTGCAAGCCATAGAGCTGAGGTCAGACGGGGCTGCATCTCCTCTGTGTGCTTATGGCCACCTGTCAGTAATTTGCAAGAGCCTGAGACATGGGTTTGAGGCTTTCATTTCATCTTGCACATCTAGTGCCTTTTACTTTCTTGTCTGTTAAGACACTGTAGGATCTCTCCTACTCACTCTGGGGTTTTGCAGGGAAGCAAAACGGGGTGAAATGGCCAGAAGAAGGTTCCTGGCCAGACACACCTTTTCTGTCAAGAATGTACCTGCTTGGCTAGGAAGAAGTATCTATCATTAAGAGAGATAGTTTATTTGGGTACATCAACCCTGATCCTTTTTGGTTATTCCTGGCTACTCTAAGCTACTTTCTGTTCAGCTCATTTCTTACTATCTCTTCTCCAAATGTCCAGCTTTCCTCTTTTGTTTCAGAATCCTCTTTCTTTTCTTTTCCCTGGAAAACTCACCATGTTCATACTCTTAGACCATCTTGCCAACAGCAACATTACTGCTGATAATTCTCTCCAGATGTCGTCTGGCACATGATCATCAGGCCAGGCACTTCCTAAGCTATTTACCTTCCATTAAAGAAAAAAACAAACCAAAGACAATTTTCCATTTACAGAACTAAAAAACTCAGACCAAAACACAGCCAGAACATGCAGAAATTGCAAAGCCAGATCTACAAGATCCACAAAAAAATTAACATGACAAAATTCACATGACAGAATTATTATGCCTGTTAATAAATGTAAAGAAAAGTAGTATGTAAATAATATATTTGCAGTATGTCAATCATCAATATTATTAATTGAAGCTATCATGGCTAGGGAATTAATTACTTAGTGAATTTCTGCCTTTTGTGTAGGTAAAGAGCAGAATCTGGATTTACAAACACATTTTCCTCTTCTAACTATTTTATAGAAATATGAACTGATGGGGTTCTCCATCAATTAACAAGGTATCCTAGAATCAGCAGGCTGCATCTTTAAGGAGGAAAGGAAAGGATTGATTCAAGGATTGATTTCACACTTAGGGTCTCAGAGCAAAAGGGACATCCTGTCTTCCTTCTGCACCAAGTAAACTCCATGGGAGGAGCAGGTAGCAGGCCACCCAGCAGATCTGAGGGCATATATCTGTCTGCAACAGGGCTTAGAGCTCTGATCAGATCCACTCAGAATTTTTGGGTTCCTGGTGCAACCCAGCATTGCAGAAACAGAGCTTGCATCTCAAGCGGTTCTCCAGTGGGAAAAGTTACCACCACAGAATATGCATTGAGTTGCTTCTGAGACAGAGGCATAGATAGTACTGTCTTTTATTTAAGTTCCTTTTGAGCAAATCACTCCTGGAAGATGAGTAGCTTATGTGTTCTCTCGCTCATTCCCTAAGCTGTTGTATCTATTTCTCCACTAAATTTACATGTACTTTAGAAATTATTCCATTGCCCATAGGCAACATATGCAGAATACACAAAATATACATAGAGTTCATCTATGCTAGTTACTCAAAAGAGCAAAAACTTCAGATGAGAGATCTTACATGATTATTGGTGATTGAAGAAAGGAATTCTTACCTTATCATCACAAATCTTTTAGTAAGATTTCATATGCTCCTTAGAAAGAGTTTATCTAAATGAGTGACAGCTGTCATAATGCAAACAGAACTATACCTTAGTTTGAGTGAAGAATTCTTTATTTTTAACCAAGATGGTAAATGGGGAAAGATGAAAGGAAAAGAGTTTTTCTTCTGTTTATTTTTGTATATCAAGGAAGGTGAAGTAGAGAAGTGGCTTTAATTTTTGTTTTTGTTCTTAATCTCTTTCTTATATGTCACTCATCTCAGAAATTTCCTTACACCATTCTTATTCTGTATCAGTCTATAAATACAGCTTTGCCCACAAGTATAGAACATCCTTCAGCTGAGTTCCTTGTTTCAGATGAGCTCTGTAGTAATGTGCCACTCTTTCAGTCCTGTGAGATTTCCCATTGTGGGAGGCCTCAATAGCACAGAGCTGTTTGGTTTTGGCTCTGCCTATTGCCAGATGACATTCATGACAACAGCTTTTCAAGTCTTTAAAGTGCCTTCTGGTACCCATACAAGTAGGTAGTGAAACAGGAAACGAATGTGAGCGAGTATATTAATTTTCACGTTTTTTTTTTTTTTTTAGCCCATCTTAGAAATCTCTGTTTTTATTCCATTTCTTGAAGCTCCTTTTATTTTTGTTTTTTTAAAAACAAACCTTTATATATTGGATCAGATTAATCCACCACGACGTATTAAAAGATCTAAGATATCTGGGTATCTCACTGAATGTTAAATCTGTAATTGTTTTGTGTCTGAACGTTTTTGGGAAATGTGGAAACCCAAGACTTTTCTTTTATCTTGACTAATAATTTTTGGTGTAGAGGCCGAGCTGTATCTGCATATTGAGAACACCACTGTTTATGAGGCATCTTGTGCTGAAGTTTTCACAGAGAGTTATCACAGGATCTGATCTGTCCCCCAGTTGCTTTATTTTGAGAATTCTGCTTAATTCCTTGGGGTCAAAACAAAAAACTGTCAGCTGTCAACAGGGCTTTGTCAACCGTCTTCCCCTTCAAGATATTCAATCCACTAGCAGATGAGCTGGACAATCTTTATAGAGCATAAGTGCAAGTCCTCAATGTATCTTCAATATTGTATTTTTAGTGGTATGACTGTAAGCTCCTATTGTTTAGTCAAATATATTTCTATGTCCAGAGACACAAAGTCCAACCTGTATAATTTTCAAGTTTTTTATCTAGCTGGGTTTTACAGTTTTAGATTATTTGTTTCTTCTGGAAGAGAAACTATCTCTTCATTTCATGATCTTGACGAAGAGGTCTAATGACACTGTATTTGGTCATAAACCCATCTGTTCCTGCTGCCTTATTTACATTCAGAGTTTTGATGATAGTACTCACTCCCTCCTTTTAAGTGGGTTATCCAAGAATTCTGTATTTTTCTTGTGGTTCTGTGGGCAAGAAGCCCTTAAAGCATTTTAAAAGTTGTTGACTTTTGGAGAGTTGACCTTCGATCAGTAAAACCTTTTGGTCTCAAATCACCCAGCATCTCTTCTCAACATGCTACCAGATGTCCTTTGCTGTCCCTTTTGAAGAAACAGACATATTATCTCCTTTTTCTTTTAAAAGCCTGTCTACCATCTTTCCCTTATATAATGTTTTGGTTTATGCATTTTTAGGCAAGTTCTGTTTAACAGATTTGCAGGGAAACCAGTCCCTGTGGTTTTATGCAATTTTTAACAAAACCTTTCAGTACCTTTCTACTTATCTCAGACTGAAAGGGATCCAGTAGGACTTTTTCATCACTGGTTCTTGATTTTTTAAGATGGCAAGCTTTGCTGGTAACTTTACCATTTATCCAAGCCTTACAACCATCCCACAGAGTTTTCTTATCTCAATGAGCTTTCTGTTTCCTCTTAGATAACTCTCAAAAAGCTCTGGATATTTCTTTTGTCCTAAATTATAAGCAGAGTTCCATCAAATTGCTGTCAATATAGTTTTAAATTTCAGTCTTTTAAAGTTAGGCATAGGGAGTGAGGATACTGACTGATTACATCCAGAGAGATCAAAGTAACAGTATTTAACAAGCTATTGGTGGCAGGGAACACATCATGTTCAGAATATGCATCACATGACTGACAACAATAAGAGCATCCCCAACAATAAGAGGTAAGTTAAGAACTTACCTCTTTTGAACATTACCAGCATTTAATCACAAGATGACTAGCTTTAAGCTTGCTTCTTATCTGCAAATCCTAATCACCTTGGTCTGTCAAGGGCTGGATTCATAAACTAACGAAAATTCTCTGTCCTGTCCTAAATTTTATTAAAAATTCTTAAAAAGAAAAAAAAGAAATAAAAGAGGCTTTCCCCAGATGGAACGGTACGAAGTATACGTTTTTTTTTTTAAATTATCCCATCAGAGGTTTTGATCAGAATATGTCTGCCATCTTCAAAGACCAGGCTTTTAGGATGAAAACAAGGTACTTGACTAACAGAACTGCCACTCTTGTTTCCTTTTGATGGCCTGAAGATCAGTATGGTGTCTGTTCTTACATTGTACCTCAAACAGCTTTCACTGCTGGCCTACAGAAGAGCTTTTCACAATTGTACAGTCTTTTTTAAAATTTTTAAGAAAATAGTTAGTTAAACTTGTTGACCTAAGCTGGTCAACCATTCAACATTTAAAAGCATCATTTGAATTGGCTCATCTGCTCCACTGGCTTTCCAGCTGCTGCTTTTCTAACATTTAAACTTAAAGGCTATTATTCTACGTTTAGCTGATACTTTTATAAACACCACAATGCTGCCTCTTGCAATAGCAAATATCCTCTTTTATTAACAGAGGAGATGACAAATCTTGAGATAACTTTTAAGGCTTCTTACTACACTTGGTTTACTTCCTTACTTCTGGTGTTTCATACACTATAGCACTGCCTTAACATTCTTTGAGTTAGCTCTAGCCATGATGAATTTCTCCTGTCTTAAATACCTTCTTGCTACCCTTCCTGTTCTAAAAGCACTGCTGTGTCCTGTGCCCTTTAGAGTGCAACTGCAAATTTGAGTGACAAGAGATTATTCCCTAACAGAAGGTCCTGACCACTGAAGTGGAAGGTGCTTGCGAAATGGAGAGAGCTGCTGAGAGAGTAGGGGAAGGAGGGAATCATTGCTTTAAAAGCTCTGCTGGCCTGGCCAGCAGGTTTGATTGCTAGCCTGCTTGACTGCCTACACAAAAGGCAGCTGTTCGCCTGCTGACTGGCAGCAGATCATTCAAATCAAATGATGGACAGGGTTTAAAAGGCTGCCCGAACTTGAGCAGCAGCATGCCCAGATCAAGATGGTGTCTGCACGTTGCATGCCCCCAGTGAAGAGGAGGGTGTCCGCTAGGAGTTTTATTATGTACATATGGAGGGGGCCTCACCATCCGGGGTAACTTGGCAGCACAGAAGACTTTGGGTGTCCCCAAAGCGTTTGCTCTCTTTGAAAGTCAAGGCAAGGAAGGCACCCTGCCTCGCTAGAGAGATTTCTGCTGCCCAGACGGGGGAAGTGCTGCTTGTTATTAAGTCTCTTGAAACTGAGCAGTTGTGAAAGCATGTTTGAAAGCAGGATATGCTCTACAGTGATATCCAGGGCTCATAAGAGATTTTAAAGGAGTTTAAAGAGCAAACCAGGCCTGATCAAGAGAACCTGAAGATGGTAATTTAACAGGGGAACTCTGTGTAGTCTGAGGGTGTTGCTTTCCTGTGTATTGATTTTTCTGTGATTCTGAACTAAAAAAATGCACTAGGATATTAAAACCAGAGCTTCTGAAGTATGGTTTAGATGAAATCATGGAGTGGGAGAATGTGGCAAATTTGCCCATGCAAAGCCCAGTGTAAGGTTTTCCTTAAAAAGTCACATCAAAGTAATAAACATTGCAAGATGTAAAGCACGACAAATGTGCAAGCAGTAAAATACCTCTCCCTGTTCTTTCCATCTGAGCCCTCAGAGGAGACTGCACGATAAGCTAGAACAGTAAACACCCCAGGATGCAAAAGGGAAGAGCAAAACAACGTAATTCAGGACCTAATGCAAACATTAAATTACTTGTGCAGGCTTTGCTGCAAATTTGCTGCCTATATACTGCCATCCATTTGAGAGTTGTCTTTAGCACAGAAGCTGGTGCAGACAGGCACTCCTGATAATACCTCTCCTGTCAACAGAGATCCTTTGGGTTCATGTCATTGGCAGGGGAATGTGAAGGACACTATGGAATTTGGTCCATCTGCATCTAAGGAAAAGACTGTTGCTTTACCTCTCTGGTGGCTTTTATTTTTTTTAATTTTTTTTACAGCTTTATTTCTGGTTCAAACTCCCACTGGTTTTGCAGCTCAGAGAAGCTGAATAGGGTAGATAACTGATCACTCCTGTGATATCTGCATCCTCTTCATAGTGTAAATCACAGAGAACTCTTGGCATTCTAGCTTTAATAGCATTATTTGACAATAGTGGCTTTTTATTTTTAATACAAGTAAACAGAAGTACTTTATGAACTTTAACACTGCAGATCAAACCTTTTGCACTAGCACCAGGGGTATGCTGCAGACAACAAAGAGTGTAGACTGAATATCCTACTGATGGCTTGTAGTGGCCTCTGTAGAATTTTCTTGGTATTATTCTGATTAGCTATAGTATTTTACTATTTTCTACCAATAAATGACACTAGCAGCTTATATGTTTCTTTCACAACGGAAAGCAATATTCACCAATTCTGTACTTGCTACTGTATGGTATTAGGGAAAATGTACATGTTGAACTTCAATTTATTTTTTTTTTTTCCTTGCAATATTAAGAGGTTCAAAGCCTCACACAGAAAACTGGCTGTGAAGCCCTCTTTAAGTCATCATCATTATCCAAAGTCAACAGCTTCTTCAATGTTCAATGTACAAAAGCCTCTAAGTTCAATGAGCACAAGGACTAAAGGATTTACTTCATCTTGATGAAATCATCCAAGAGTCTGTAGCTTTGTGGTATCCTTGTATGGAATAAGGAATGGTCTTTGGCCCTAACAACATTCTTGATCACTTTGATGAAGACCCACAGAGACCCACCTACCTTCTAATCACAATATGTAACAGCAGTTTAGGTGCATGGAGTTTAAGGACCAAAGAGAGCATTAGATTGTGTCATTACCTTTCCATCTATCAGAGACTGCAGCATCAGTCATCTTTTTATTTGGCTGAAGTACATCTTCTAGGAAAGAATGTAGGCTTCGTCAGAAAGGTTCAGAAGAGGGAGAACTCAGCACTGCCTGCAGCAGGAGGTATCACCCAACTGCTAAGAATATGTGTCTTTTCTCCCCCCAAAAAGGGTTTCACCTTTCTCCATTGTCTCTTATCATTCCTTCTTTCAGGAAATTACAGAATTCTCTTATATTTCATGTTTTATACCCTAAGCATATTTCTACATTGTAATAAACTCACCCTGACTTCCTTTGGTATATGAAGCAGGCAGAGCTTTTAACTTGTTTCTCTGTAACACATTTTTCCCCACATCAGAAGTAATTTTACTGCTTCTTTCCTCTGTATCATTGAACTTTTAAACATATTGTAGAAAATATGTGTACAAGACTGTATCTAGTATTCCAGCAGTAGTACTGCTACTTTAAAAACCTTGAAAAATCTGGAGTAAAACTACCTCAAATCCCACTTAATATTCCCAATTTACATGTAGTTGTGTGGGTTTTTTTTCCAGAGCATTACACATAGTTCATATGGTGTTCCCTGTCATAGTGACCCCCCACTTTTTTTCAGACACACCACTGCTCAAAACACAATCCTCAGTTTGTAGTTTTGCCCTGTTTAACAAGATTTATTTTCCATAAAATTATCTGGTATAGCTTTATTTATATATATTTTTTTTTGGTTGTTTTATGAATGAGATCCTTTCCTGGCTTTCACATTCTTGCCCAGAAGGAATATCAGGCTTTTCAGCTGAGCTCCTTTGCTCATCCCATTTGCTTCATACTGACACTATTCTAGTCTTTCAGTGTTCCCCTGCATTTCCAAGATAGGTTCAAGACCATCACAGCAGGCCAGAAATTGTCTTCAGCCAAGTCTCTTAGAATTGTTGTGCACAAGTGGTCTCAGCCTGCCAAGTTGAATACGCTTACTCCTAGGGGACCTGTCTGAATTTATGTAGCCACCTCCTCTGTTACTAATAAATATAAACGTTCTTCATCATTTTTACATGGTCCTGTCTTACTTCTGAGTCCCAGGCATGAGTAATTGTTATTTTTTATTTATACTAATGTATCTGACTGCATTGATCTTATTAATTCAACATTCTTAGTTTTATAGGTTACAAGCTAGTATTATTTTGCTGTTTTCCGAAGAAGAATGTTATGCCTGTAAATTCCCTGGTACATTTAACACTTCCTAATGCATATTTCCTTGCTGGTTTTGGCTAATGTATCCATGACTCATTCAGATCTTTTAGCGCTCTAGCCAAATGGCCTCCTTTGCCCATTGCTTCTCTTGTGCTATGGGTTCCTATGAACCCCTGCTTTTTTTCCTCTAAATTGTACTGGGACATTGAAATGAGTCACATCCAAGTACAAATACCTATCCACTTTTAACCAGCTTTCGGGTCAGGCTTGAGAACACAATTTGACCCTTAAACTGTTAACCACAAAAAGTGTTAATCTCCTGCCTCCTCCCTCGAGCAAACTACTTTTATAAAAGTGATTATCTGGATAGAAGCTCTCACACCTGCTCTCAGGAAGCCTTGCTGTGTGCTAATGGTTTGCTGTAATACTAGAATTGCAGCTGCTTCGGGACTGGGGGCTCTCGGTCCTGCTGCCGTTCATGCGGACACAGGGCTTTCATTCCTTGGTCCTAAGACCTCGGGTTGGTGGCTACCAAGTCACGCCATCTGTATGGCAGAGAGATGCCACCACCTTCAGTCTCTGCAGGAGATCTGGATGTTTGCTCATCTGACAGAACAAACCATCATTTCCTTAGGTTTGAATTCTTTCTGAGACTGGGAATTCCACCTGCAACTGGGAACCAGAGTACTGCTATAATTGCACATGTTTAAACACATATGGGAGGGAACAAGTTTTCTTCCGGTCATTGGTAGAATAAAATAACAAAGGAAAGGAAGAAATAGGGGGAATGCTCACTTAAAACTGACAACCACCTGGAGGATGTTAATTTCTGCTTATACAATTTGGTATGCAGAGATTATGCTCACAACATGGTGGTAAGAGATGGTAAAAATAAAAACTACAACAAGGTAAGTCAGGAAAAAAAGTCAGGAGCATGGGAGAGGAGAAGCAAAAAGCTAGGCATGGTTTTATAGTGATGTGTGGCTGGACCGGTCTGATGCCTTCCCCATAGGAAACATGTAGGAATGGCACATTCCCAAATGGACTAGAAGTATGTGGGAAGGAGTACAGAATTACATGTAATTAGCATGTACAGAAGTTTTCATGATGAAAAACAAAGTCATCATGGAAAGAAAAGTTGTATGAAAAATAACACGAGCATAAAAATAATGGAAAGCAGCGGGCTGAGAAGATTGAAGAGCAGAACTACTCCTGCATGAGGGAAGCATCAGGAAGGCACAATTCAGGTCACAATGGCTTTGTAAGAAAGTATTACAGAGAAAAAAACAAACCTGAACTGGAAAGATTTTCTGTACTAACTATAGCAGTGGTTGCTGATGGCTCTAAATTGGAAGTCAGTTTTAGCTAATATGTTGCTAATTTTTTCCTCCTCTGTTGAAATGTTTTTCATTTTCTGGTGTGCTGAAAATATCTCTGAATAGGACTTTACAAATATATGAACTTTTACCACAACCCATGCAGGCAGTGGTAAAAAGAATGCTGGAGAAAATTGCTTTTGGCTGGAGGGACACAGAAGACAATGAGAAGCTTCTTTAAAAACAAAACAATTCAATTTGCATTTTGTTGTGGAGCAGACCACAGGACCTGGTTATGGGAATCAACCCACACAGAGACCCAGCCAACATCTCTCACTATTAATTTACACTGTGCAGCGGAAGAAGCACCAATATTTTCTGCAGTGTTGGTGGGGAACAAGAAGTGTAAGTGAATTAACTATCACAGCCCGCTGTACTAGAGGACGACAGCGTCACTGCTTCAGCTTTCCAAGAAAGTACAAGGCTGGAATCTTTCTGTCCTCTAGAAGAGGAAAATTTCAGTAGAAAGCCTTTCTGCCACACTAGACCTGGGGAAAACAGTATGATGCTGGGAAAAAAGAAAAAACTAGCACTTTATAGCCCGGCTGCACAGTATATTACTTATATAGATTTTCAGAACAATACATTTTTTTGGTCAGTGTTCACAGAATAACTGTTAATGGCCTTTAATAAGCAGCAAAAACTATTTGGAATAACTACTATACAGAAATTAAATATGCAGAGGCTTAAATCCAGACTTCATCACCTGGCCTGAGCAGTTGGACCAAGCAGTGACGAGGGAAAGGAGGCAGGAGGAACGGAGGGAAGGAAACACTGAGAACTCCTTCTCCACAGAGTCTCCCCAGTCTCTTTTGTACCAAAAGAGCAGCTAAGCAGGCCCTGTTTATCTCTCTGTTTATCCTCCTTGCCACCTTTGTCTGCCTTTCTGCAGGGCCCCATGCAGCCCCAGGTTGTGCATGTCTCCATTTGAGCTCCTCTGCACATTGAACAAGTGCAGTGATGATAAGGGGTGGGGATTTTTGCTCATGAGTCATGAGATGTGACATTTACCATTCATCAAGTCCTTTTGCAATTAGATTTTTCTTTCAAAAAAAAAATCCTGTGGCATTGTTTCTTTTTTCTCCTTTTCTGCTTTGTTTTTCTCTTTCCATCTGGTAAGGTACCTGAAGCAGCATTTTGTCAGCCTGGCTGGCAGTTGCTTTCTCTGTCTTCTGTACGGTCAGGGACTTCATCCAATATTTTGTGCCTTTTGCTGCTTTTCATCCAGGTGTTCTCCAGAATTATATGGAAGGTGAAGTCCCCACCCTGTGCATACTAGCTGTCATACATAGTCCTGAGGCTTCTTTTCAGAGGTTGAAAATTGAAAAATAAGGGCAAAAAAACTCATTAAAAAGAGCTTCCTCAACCCATAAATCAAGGCACACATTTTTCAAAACTGCCTGTGGTGTTTTTTAGAGGAAAAACCTGAATTGCTCTGTGTGTGTATTTGGTTTGCATGCTGTTTTAGAGATTTCTCAGTGTTTACCTTAAAAAACCTGTTTTAACTGAACGTCATCACAAAAACCATACAGACAGAACGCCAGTTACACATTAAATCCTAATTTAAGTCTGAACTGCCTTTGCATGCAGTTGGATGAGCAGTGATTATAAAGAATTGATTGGCCAGCACACTGTGCAGTGCTGAGAATTCAGACACAGGGTTCACCTCTGAAATTCTCCCACTTCCCATTTCTTGGTATGACAAAAAAAATCAAACCAACCAAACAAACAACAAAAAAAAAGCAAAACAAAAAAACTAAGGTGTTGTCATGAATTGAGCTGCTTGTGTTGCATAGCTAAACTGTAGTGTTCTTCTGCCCTGGAGTCCGTAAGTGCAGCTTCTAATGACACTGCTCCAGCTGCAGGAATCTGCTTGGCGAAAGAGGAGGAGGAGAAGGAGGATGGCTGCTGGCCATTTTTGTTTTCTAATGTGCATGGGTTGAAGAAAGAAGAATCTCTCATGGGATTTGATTAAGATGGCTTTGGCAGCTGTAAATTACTCACAGCATGCTGCAGAGTTTGTGCTATGAGATATTTTCAGTTCCGTTGAAATCTCAAGCTAAAAAAAAAACCCTCACTAAACTCGAACAAAAATAAGGCAGCAGGACAGAAGATTGCTGCAGATGACTTTCAGCTGGCTCATGCCTGCCTGCCCCACAGGAGGAATTTTAAGGAGCTGGATTCACCACTTATGGAATCCTGAAGAAACAACAGTGAATGGCACTGAAACGGTTTTCACTCTTAATGGTAAAGAAAGTGCTTTTCTTTAGACTTTGCATTATGTTAGGGCACACTTACAGGGGGTACTGTCTGTTGGTCTTAATATTATGCTGCAGCACAGGTTTTTAGAGGAATTGGGGAGCAAGGAATTAGTACTTTCTAAAACATTGTTTACTTCTGCAGTTATGTCCCGAAGGCCATTTAAGAGTGATTCTTATTCACAGGGCAGTGTGACTGCTGCTTAAAAATTGTACCTCCACAAATAAGCAAACAAATAAACACAAACCTGTGCTAAAATTAAAAATTTCTTGCAATCCTAGAAGCACTGTGTGCAAATACCTCTACTTTGTGAAGGGCTGCTCTTAGAGTAATTTCTGCTTAAAAAAAAAACAAATGTATTTTTACAACTTCCTATTTCTTCTGCTGCAGTAGAGCCAGAGTAGCAAGAGAAGTGAGGTTGTTTTCCATCAAGAAAGCTGTTGCTGCAATTGCAAGAATAAAATTTATTTCAGTGGAAGAACTTCTTGGAAGTAATTCAGTTTGGATTACAAAACCCAGGCCAGTTTGCAAGGTTAGACACCCTATAAAACTAAGAGAAGCAATAACAAACCAATGCTCTCCCCAAACTTTCTTTGCTTGTAAATTGATAAATTGAATGGATTTCACCTAGGAATGATTGAAGAGTGGGGAACACAGGTGTTCTTACTGACACTTTGGTTTTTCAGAGTGGTTGTGCTCTTTCAGGACATTTTGCACTGTAACAGACACGTGGCTGTACAGTCTTTCCATGCCAAATGGACCCTGGAGCAGAGCAGGGCACCTGCAAAGTCAGGTGTTATGGTGGTAAGGGAAAAAGAGCCGCTCACCTTTCCTTCCTTTGGCTGGATTATTCCAGCATCTGTTCTTTCTCCACAGCTCTGCCTGGGATCTACTTTATTTTTCTGTTTCCTGTGTCACTGTATATAATAGAAGGTAAAATATTTCTGTAAGTGGGAATATGCAATAGATTTCACAAAAAATATATGGACATTTTATTATTGACATGTTTATGAATGTCAATACGAAAAAAAGGGTTGTATCATCAAAATAAAACAGGGAATTAGAATCACAAAATAATCAAATACCAGGTTGGAAAGGACCTCAAGGATCATCTGGTCCAACATTTCTTGGGAAAAGCACAATTTAGGTAATATGGCTGAGAAACCTGTCCAACTCAATCTTAAAAGTGACGAGTGTGGGGGATTCTATCGCTTCCCAGAGGAAATTATTCCAAAGTCTTATTGTCCTTAATGTGAAAAATTTTCCTCTTGTGTCTAATTGGAATCTCCCCAGGAGTAACTTGTACTGTAAGACATAGTTTCTGATATTGGAGGTTTCTGTTGGTGGAGAAGAAGGAATTCAGACCTCAGTTTGGGGACAAATTATAGGACAGTGGGTTCATGCTGTCATCTGTTGTCTTGCATGTTATCTTTGCTTGTTTTCCAAATAAATCCATAATGGCTTCTACCTGAACTTCCACAGGACGGCAGGGGAAATTCTGGCTTTGGCTGAGTAGGTCCAATCCAAGGTCTTCCGCAAGAGCTTTCTAATTTGAGATGGAGATGTAGAAATATTTTCTCAAATGTATTACCCTGCAGAGCTCATTCACTTTTGGTCTGAGCTATAGTGTGCAGAAAGAGAGCATAATGGAGAATAATTAGAAATTTCTAGTATCACTGTAAATGAGGAAAAATGCCATTGAGGTAGATAATGTAACTATTGCAACTGAGAAGAGAACTGGAATTATTTTGTACTGAGTTAAATTCACACAAAGAGATACAGTAGTGGGTTAAGATTCAATATTAGAGGAATTTCACAGATGTCCTCCATAATCTAGCATATGTGGCTTTGTGCCCACCTGAATGTGGTTTTCTGTTTCATGCGATGTGGATATCTCACAGCAGTATAGAAGTTACACCTAGGGAGCACTGGGAAGGGGTTCAAACCATTTAGCGTGTCAGAGCAATTTCTGAATTTCAGCTTGACTTGCATTTTCCATAGTCTGTTTTCTCTTTATGTTTTTCTTTCATGTTTTTATGACTTTCTAATGTCCTTTTAATGCCTTTATGTTTATTTTGCTTTATTATTTGCTCTATGCTTTTTAAAGCTGTGCTGTTGCAGCTCTTTACTGTCTTGTCTTCTCCTAATCTCCTCTTCCACTGATCTCTAGCTTTTTCCCATTCTCCTTCTCCCATGCTTTCTCCCCTTTCTTACTGCTGTGCAACCCAAGTGTTTCTATCTGTTTCCTCTGAAAACATCTGGACTCACAATGGTCTTCAGAGTTTCTGGGGTAAATATAAGTCAACAGACCTTTTAGGGAATCTTACAGTCGAAGCCTTAATTTTAATAAATAAAAAATATGTCCATCTCTGTGGTAGGAGAGGTTGCTCCTGAGTGTTTGCCTTAGCTTCCAAGTCACACAGGAAATTCTTGAGAATGTTTTCTGTGATTTGGTTTGTGTGTTAGTAAGTCTGAAGTCAATGACTTATTTTGTTTATGTGTGGGCAGGTTTTCTCCTTTCGCTTCTCCCCCGTGTCCCCTCCCCCCTTTTATTTTATTGTATTTGGCTTTCTGTTTTTATTTTTCTTTTCCTCTCCCTTATATTATTTTTCTTCCCATAACAACCCCATATCATCTATTTCCATCTACCCTGCCCTTCCATCTCCTTTTTATCTTGCTTCTTCTACCATTTTTCTCCTTGCATTCTTCTTGCTCTTATTGTCTCTATTACACTTTGCTTACTTCATTTAAAATTAAAGAGAGCCAAGAGCTCTATGCCTCTAAGGAAAACACTTTTATGCTATTAAAAATTAAAATTTGGAGTGTTCAATTTAGGAGGCCTGAAGGTAATCAGATTCATGAAACTTCACTTTCCTGAGACAGTAACTGAACTGGACCCACAATTCATCTGTGTTTCTCCTGTAATGGTCCCTGCTGGACTTTAGGAGCAGAACAGGGAAACTACTTGCTGCATTTGTTTTCTTTCCTAAGGACTCGGGTAGCCTTCAGCCTTAAAGAGCATCAATGGCTGCCACTTGCCAGTGCCTATGGCAAGGATATGGGGAAGAGTGGGAAGGGATTTGCTGCCCAGGCTCCTCCTGTCCACAGCAGTTTTCAGATCTTTTTTTCCTTGGAGCCTGGCTTCTTCCTTCAACACCTGGGAGAGCCCTGTGCAAGGTGGCATGTCCTTTCTTAGTGAAATGTCTGGGTGTGAAGCTGTTGAACTGATGCAAGGCATTAAAACAGTGAAGTTGTTTTAAGACTATGTGTTGGATCTGTCTACCATAAAGCAAATAGCATTGTTGTAAGTGATAGCTTGAGGTGGTTTTTGCATTGTCAGTGAGCCCAACTCTGCCTTCTGGGTGAGGGTGTCATGTTTGTACAGGAAGGCAGCCTGGGCAATGGTGAATGTTAATGGATTTACTGCTACTTTGAGGTAGCAACTGTGACTTGATCATAGCCCCTATGAGGGAATGGCTCAGATCTGAGCAATTCTGGTAAGTGTGATTCAGCTTGGACTTCCCCAGGATGCTTCTAGCACAGCTGAGCACAGGCAAAGGGAAATATCCCTGGCAGGGGTTTGAGGGCATTGTATGTAAATAGAGATGTGTGTGTGTGTCTTTGCTCTTGCACACGTTTGACCCTTGTGTAAACCCCCTCAAACCAACCTTCATCTACAGTAAGTACGAAATTGCTGAAGCTTGGTGAAGAAGCTGGAACATGTTAGTCTTTGGTGCATAGAATTGCTTTAAATTGTATGCAGAAATTAAAGCATTTATTGGAACATTTGGATCCATACTAAAACAGTCTGTGCTACCATGGAGGTTTTTGCTTTCTGTTGGTTTGTACTATCAAGGTGATCATGCTGCCTTACAAAGTTTGAATGCTCTGTTCATTCTTAGGCAGACTGTGTTGGCCTGTGTTACTGACTTGTATGAACTGTAATACACTTTTTTGCTCAAGAGCTGTGCATTTCTGGCAGTTTCTTTCAGGTGCTTTGCAAAACTTTGAAATAAAAAGCTGTGGAGTATTTAATGCATAAATAAATATGAGGAAATCATACACAGTATATCACCAGGACTGCACAGACAGTCTAAGGATTGTGGAAGAAATAGTGTGAAATAGCAATGATACTGTAAAAGAGATATAATAAAATCAGAGAAAACAGTGGGTCAGGTGCTAAGCAGCCTGAAGGCTGTTTTGCTCCATTCCAGCAGCTCAATATAGCAGTTAAACAAACATTTTATAGCTGGAGGCACACATACTCTGGTTCCTCTGAAGCTGAGTGCTGTGCCACTCTGGCTGTGAGGGTGAAATAGTAGCACACAGTCCTTGCATCGGCAGCCTGCAGGACTCATTCAGTGGGTCAGTGTGTGGGGATGGGACAGAAGCAGTATTCACTGCGTTTAGGTTTTCGTGTTTGGAATTCCTGCTTAGTTCCCTGCCAGTTCCCAAGCTCCTCTGCCCAGCCCTGTAACCAGCAAGAGTGGGGGAACCTCATCTCCTGAGTCAGTTGAGGCAACTGGGAAGTTATTCTTATCTTTTCAGTACATTGTCTCCTGCAAGCAAATACTGGTTTTCATGCATTAGTGGAATGTCATAGGAAATAAGGTACTAAAGGTGAAGAATGTAGGGGAAAAGTTTACAAGGTTGGTCTCAGCTCTGACCCTGGTGCCTGTGCATTAGTGGGCCCCCAGCACCCTTGTACTTAATTAATGAGACCAAGAGAGGTATTTTTTGCAGCTGAAGTTCTTCACTGCCAATTGCTGGAGTGCATGTGTGTTGATGGAAATTATGCTTAAACTAGACTGTAGGAGTTCAATTACAGGAGCATCATTATGCTAGAGCTTTTTTTCCCATGAGGTGACATTGATCAGTTCAGGGGGTGATGGTGGTGAGCTCAGCTGTACTGCAACTGTTCCCGGGGCTTTCTCATGGGCCTGGTGGGGGCAAGTCTGAAGGAAGGTTTGGAGGGAGAAGAATGACCTGGCTGTGTAAATGTTTCCCTCCAGTGTGTGAAAAGTGTTATGGGAGAAGTCACAGAGATGCTTACTGAAGTCTGTAGCATGATGGGAATAACTGCTGGCACTGAGAGACTTTCAATATCTTCTTTGGGTACGGGGGGATGGGAAAACAGAAAAGATCCTGGAAAGGAGAATATTTTTAATTTTTGTATGATATACTAGAAAAAGGGAAGAGAGTGGAGGGATGGGGTACAGTGGAGGAGACAGCTGACAAGATAGAAAGTGTATCCTCACAATGGTGTTTCACATGAATTTAACTGGCAAGACTATGTTAGTCCCAGAAAAAAAAAAAAAAAAGATTTTGCAGTAAACAACATGCCAGTACTGACAAATTTTATCAATACTAGTGCTGCCAGATTTTATTGGTTTATCATAAAGAGGCATAGGTTTTGCTCGTGCTACATCAGTCTCACAGTGCAGGGACATGCTATGGACAGTACATGGATTTTAAGAAAAAAAGTCAAAGAGAAAAAGGATTTCTGAGGGTCTTGTTGAGAAAATGTTATGCAGGAAACCCAGAGGAAGCTTCAGCTTTCCTTGTGAGCCTAGGTTTCACACCTCTAGATATGGGTAATCTTTGGTAATATGCTGGGTAGGCTTTTGAATTTTTAGCTTTAGTTCAGTTTCTTTCCTTCCAAGAAGCTAGTCTCAGTTTTTAAAATGCAGCATTAGCACCAGCAGCTCTTTAGAAGATAGCTAGTGGGCTGCAGAGTCTTTCAGCATCAGATGAGAATATGGCTCAAGCCCAGCTCAGGGTGTATAACAGTTATCCCCAACTTCATGGATGCACAGTGGTCCCCCTTCAAGGTGAATTTGATGAGTTTCAGTTCCTCCTCCTACTGCACAAACTGGCTGCTCAGTCTGGTCCTCTGCAGCAGACAAGCTCTCTTTCTGTGTGCTTTATATTTAGGTGGAACGTCCTGTGTTCTAATTTGTGCCTGTTGCCCCTTATCATATCACTGGGGACAACTGAAAAGAGACTGGCCCCACCCTCTTGATCCTTGTCTGTAGGTATTAATAAACATTGATAAGATAGAATCATAGAATCATAGAATCCTTTAGGTTGGAAGAGACCTTTAAGATCATCAAGTCCAACCATTAAGCCAACACTACTAAGTCCTCTGCTAAAAGAGATCAGAATCTGTCAGAATTGGAAGGGACCACAAGGATCACCCAGTTCCAACCCCTCTGCCATGAACAGGGACAACTCACACTAGATCAGGCTGTCTAGAGCCTCTCAGTCTTCTCTTCTCCAGGCTAAACAGCCCCAGGTCTCTCAGCCTTTCCTCAAAAGGAAGATGCTCCAGTCCCTCATCATCTTTGTAGCTCTCTGTTGGACTATCCCCCGTAGCTCCTTGTCTTTATGCAACTGGGGAGCCTAGAACTGGACACATTACTCCAGATGCGGCCTCAAGTAGGGCAGAGTAGAGGGGGAGAAGAACCTCCTTGGACCTGCCAGTTACACTCTTCTTAATTCTCCCCAGGATACCATTTGCCTTCTTGGCCACAAGACCACACTGATGGCTCATGGTAACCCAGGTCCCTCTCCATGGAGCTGCATTCTAGCAAGTCAACCCCTAACCTGTACTGATGCATGGGGTTACTTTGTGGGGTTTCCTTTCTCTGTGTATAGCTGACAACATTTGTTGCTGTACAATGGGCTAGGTTCAGGGTAGCAAGGGAATAGTATGGTGCTGTGTTCAGAGGTGGAGTGCAACCAGCTGGTTGCAGGAGGTGTGTGCTGGTGCAGGAGAGATCTCTGGTCTTTCCTGGGAGGGAGGAAGGAAGGGAGGGAGGGAACACTCTTTGTCACAGCCTTTCCCAAAGGAAAGGTTTCCTGTGGCTCAGGTTCCAACACCGAGCAGAGTGTGTGTCTCCTGGTTGTGCTCTGGAGTGGGGAGCACTCTGTCACCTGTCCCTCTGTAGTGCTGCATGGCCACTTGCTGCTTGAAACAGAAGAGATCAGAGAAGTGCATATTTTGGAAATGTGAGATTGGAGCAGTGCATTGGAGGTGGGTGGGATGGATGGGCTGGTGGGTGGGATGGAGTTGGTTGAGAAACCGATGGTTGCCCTAGCAATATCCTGCACAGGACGTTCACTTTGTGCTCCAAGAGCTTCTCTGCATAGGAGGCTCTTACTGATTTTTCTTTTGATTGCAAATCAGTGTAAGATATCCTTTACTCAAGGGAAAAACAAAACAAAGCAAAAACCAACAACAAAACCAACTGAAAAACCAGCATAATGCTTGCTATCAAAGTAACCCCAAATGATCCATGGCCTGTAAGTCCATGTGGCGATACTTTGCTGGATTTAGAAACACCAGAGTTATTACACAAAGCATGTCACATGGATGTGACCTTCTCCATTCCTCCCACTCAGTAAACAGTAATTATTCTCTAGCTGTGTCTTCCTTGCAAAAAAGACACATTTTTTAGAGTACGACATGTAAAAAGAAGTTATTTGTCTTTCTGTAAAATACTTGATATAATGATTGAGAGGTTTTTACCCCAGTTGCAGAGAAATTAATAGAGAGGCAGGGCATGTAAAAGATGTAATGTTGGTTTTTGCTTTGCTGCCTTCTGGGGGAAACTCAGTGCTCCTGTTTTCCAGTGAAGCCTCCAAAGTGCATTAGGTTACCTTTCTGTAAATATCCTGACTTGTTTTAGCAGCAAAAAGATACCTGTGGCTGCAAAATTGGCACTGACGTGGTTTGGATAGAACAGAAATAATTTTGTTCAGTGATTTGACTTTTCAGCCAAAGCTCTTCTAATTAACTACACTATCTGAAGTTAGCAACATGTTTTTGCAGACTGTCTGCTTCTAGCAGTGATAACACTCCATGTTTAGAGTTACTGGCAAGGACTGGTGTGCAGGCCAGGGTCACTGCTAAGCTTGTGAACCACACGGAGGGGGGCAGAAAGCACAAGCCACACCTGCAGGGAGGGGCAGACAGGGTAAGTGATCCTAAAATTCACCAATGGGGTATTCCATCCCATAACCATCATATTCAGTATAAAAGCTGAAGGATCACAAGGGTCAAGCCCTCCCTTCCATCTCCCTTCCACCTTCTGCCTTCCCTTTGCTGCTCCTTCACTGGTCAGCATCCAAGGAGGCCTTCATCCATCCTGCCTTTGATCCCGAGCCCTGTGCTCCTGAGCTGAGTTCCAGAATCCAGCTCCTGTGCCCAGTCATTGAGTCCAGCCTAGGACTTTTCCCCAGGGGCTGCTCCACAGCACTGGGGGTGACGGTGATGTATTGCCATCCGGGGGGAGTTGGGTTTGGTACTAGCTTTGTTCATATTTGTATATATACCATTTTATTATTGTTATTACTATTATTATAAATCGGTCTCTCTTTTTCCCTTTCTCTTCCCCTTTGTGCAGGGGAGGGGGGGAGGAAGGGTTAACAGAGAGCATCTGTTATAGGTCTGGGGACAGGCCTAACCCTAAACTGTGACACATTTTGCAAAGACACCTTGAGATTCAGCCATGGAAACAGTAATTTAATTTCAGCCAGCTACTTTTTTTTCCTTTTTATTCTTTTTTTTTCCCTTTATTTCTCAGTGGAACTTGCCTGCAACTGTACCATGTTGTTAGTGAGCAGTGTTGTGAGACATGCTGTCTGCCAACAGCTGGGAGAGGGAGTCTGCAGATGGGTGGAAGACTTTTTAGTACTACTGTCTTTACACCTAAATGCTGTAAAATTTAAATACAAAACAGACTCTCCAGTCAGGATTCTGTGTTTTTCATGCAACAAAGTGTGTCCTATTGAAGCAATCCCACATTATTATGTTCATATTTTCCTCTGTCATGAAATGGAAGTGGGCAAGCAAGCTGCTGAGATGGGTTAAAAGGTCCTTTTGGAACACACAGGAAGAAAGGAGTTGATCAGCTTGAGTGGGTCAGACCTGCAGCCAGCAGTAGAAAGACAGACTGTCTGATGAGCTGTGGAAAGGGAGAGAAAGGATTGTATGGCATTGAGGACATCAGCCTGGCTCACTGTCATTCTTTCTGCTGGGGTGGTTGTGAGAAGGTGCAAGACACAGGGTTGTAATGTTTCCTGGACTGTTGTCTCTTTACAGCATTTGGTGTCAAGAAGCCAATTCCAATAAACTGTCCTAATCCCCATCCTCTTCCTTCTCTTTTCTTACTCTGTACATTTGTTTAACTTATGTTTTATCCTTGTTTTCTTCCTTTCCCTCCCTCTCCTTCTCTGCCTGCCACAGCGCATCTCACTGAAGAGCAGCCCAGCTGCTTCTCAGACCCTGCTGGGCTCCAGGCTGGAAGGGGTGGGTCACAGTTTTGCTTTGAAGGATCACTGTGGGGCTTCGTGACTGTACTAGGAGAGGAAATTGCTGCCTCCTCCTGTAGCCACATGGTCAAGGTCAGCAGCATTAGAGGCAAGCTTGGGCTGCTATTCATATCAGATTTTACCACACAAGAAGAAGGTGTCAGAAATATGATTGAAGGGAAGGTGGATAGAGAGGGAGGAAAGTACATTTTTTAGAAACTTTATTTTTCTTTTCTTTTTGCCCATGAGAACTGGTGGATTTTAGTTTAGTACTTCTGTCCAATCACCTGATCTTGTAGGATGGGAAAGGCTGAAAATAACTTTTGAGCCATAGATAGCAGTATTTTAGCAATAAAGAGCATGGGGGAGAAGGCACAAAAGCACCAGAGAAAATAAAGTGATTAAATAGTAAGTTTACAGGCCCAGTAAGGGATGTGCTAGTTGGCTGCTTGTGCACTTATACCCCACTCATAATGAAACCCCAGTGACAGTTTATAGCCTGCTTTGTCTCTCTGCTCTTCTTGAACTGTCCTGTAAGATAAATCTACAGCATCTGGGAAGGATGTGAGGTGTCATCTGTATATCAGAAAAGCCATGCACATTTTCATTAACATCTTCCATGTGGAATATGCTAAATGATAATAAGCACTGGTAGGACTGGCACATACTGGGTTCTTGGTGTGTTGGAGTCCCTGGGTGTCTTTCTATCTCTAGGCTCTACTGTGAGTGATTTTGACTTTCCATTCTGTGTGTTATCTGCAGTAGCACACTACCAGTTTTCTCTGTGTCACTGCTCTCTGTTATGGAAATCCCAAAGTGCAGGAAGAATGTGTCAGTGCACAAGCTTTAATGCTGGATGGCAGAATGAGGATGGACACAGCTTTTTGGGAGGTACAAGATGTATTATCTATATATCTGTTTATTAATGAAATGGTTAGTGATATTATCACTTAATTTACCCTTCAATTTCATAGTTAACAGCACAGTAAGATACGCCGAGCAAACCACATCATTCAAGGCTGATATTCCAAGGTGACCCTAAGAAACCCTAAGAAATTGCTGTTATGTTAAAGTTTATTCATTTAGCTGTCAGGGATTTTTGCACACTTGGGATCTGGAAACGATTATTTTCAACTCATATCCTGAAGGCTAAAGCAGAAGTTAATGATAAATGTAAATTCTTGTTGCTTTCTACTCCAAAAATCTATGAAATATTTGCATTCTTGCAATCTTGAGATTGAAAATTTTGAGAATTTAACAATTTCCTTCCCACATGAAAATTTTCATCCTCATTTTATAACCAGAAGTTCTAAAGTAATTCAGTAGAATGCATCACATTTTTTCTTCCCATCTGCAGTAAGATAAAGCAAGCCATTCTTACTACTGTCAAAAAAAAAAAAACCAAAAAAAAACCCAAATTTTTTTTAGAGAAAATGGTTGGAGAAAAAAAATCAATAATCTCAAAATATGCATATAATTTTCTAAGTGTAGTACATGCTTTTAAAGGTTTTTAAGAATGGGTTATGAAACAGTTTAGTTCTGCATGGTTGAAAATGTGTGGGTATTCATACACACAGAAAATTACTAGCCCTGTTTTTGACATCCATAAAGGATGCTATCCATAAAGGATGTCACAGAAGTAAACAGAATTGTGAGGCCACCACTGATGCATTGACGTCGCTGGTGGGGGAATCAGGAAAATCTGAGACCTTTGCAGCTTCAATACTCCCATATTATGCATTTTCCGCCATATTTTGCTGTACGGTAGAAATTGTTGAGAACACCACAATGGGGCATCCCATTGTTTCCTGTGTGCTAAACTGAGAACCAGGCAGGCAAAGGCATTCTGGAGTAGTTTTCATAAAATACCAAACACAAATGATCAGATGTTTTTGCCTACATTTTCCTTGAACATATATTTTAGATTAGATGTGTATGGGACGTAAAAATGAAAACAGAGTGAAAATTTCCAAGATCCAGAAATGTTGGATTATGTGAGTATTGATTTTAGTGTTAAGCAGTGGGAAGTTTTTAGGTTAACAAACATCTTTATTTTTGGGTGTGATTCTTCATTTCCTCTTACAAGTTTTATTCTGGCATGGATTCTAGGCAGAAAGTGGAAAAATGAGCCTCATGGCATGAAAGGGCATGTGCCTCAGGTATGACTGAGAAACAGAGAGACATATATCTGCATGCACATTATGTGCAACGACTGTGAAGTGTTTATGTCAAGAGCTGTTCATGCCCTGTTATTCAGGAGGGACTAACTGTGAGCTTTAAGAGTAAGTCAAGTGCTTGGTTGTATTTCTGTGATGGTGAATGCCAGGTTAAAAGCACATACTTCTTTCAGTGAAGTGGAAAAGATTATGCACCTCTTCAGTGGATGTATAGATGGAGTGTTTGTGAGTTTTGTAAAGATGAATGAAGTTCATGGAGTTATTACAGTTAGCTTGTGATTGCCAGATGTTGGAATATGTGTGTGCATACATGCTGATGCATCTGTTGTTTGGAGAATAGGCTATACACATGTGGGACAACTGTGTGGTGTAGGTGTTGCTACACTCAGGACCATATCTTCGGCAGGCGTAAGTCGGGGTGGCTCAGAGGAAGGCAGTGAAGTCCAGCAGCATGTGCTTCCTGCAATCAGTACGTGTGCCTGCATGTAGGGATTTTGATGTGTGGGATTGCGGTTGGCAGAGTGTGTCAGGATGTGACTTTGGGAGCTTGGGCTGAAGACAGTTAGTGAAAGAAAAGAGAAAAAGCCAAGCCACAAATACACATCCAAGGAGCACGGATGTTAAGGGATAAGGAAAGAGTACATGTGCTGAGACTAATTCTCCAGGCTAAGCCACCAGTTTTGTGCTGCTGTCCTTCTATAGAAGTAGATGGAAACTGTGGGGTATTAGAATACCAATCTTGTACATAATTCAGTTGCTATCAATGTCTGCATTAACAAGTTATGCAGCCCAAAAGGAGCAGACTTGCAGGGTGAAATGGTTGGTGTTCAAGATCTGACACTCAGTCTGTCCAGACTGTCTCACTTTTGAGTAGGGCTAATTTAATTTAATTGCTGTGATGGAGCTGGGGAGGGCTTGGAGTCTCTCTCAGCCGTGACCTCATTTGGTGTTGCACTGCTGCTCCATGGAGGAACAGCTTATACCTGCTGTTGTGCCACCTCTGAGCATGGGCATGTGGCTTGTGCTCCTCTGTCCTCCATCCCTTCCTCATCCTGCCTGACTGCTGGATTGAGTAGGATTGTAACTCAGTGCCTCATTCCTCTGCTGTACATGAAATGGGGGTGTGTAGCTGTAGGGCTTCCTCATGCCCTGGTTGCTAAATGCAGCCACAGCCTGACTCTTGTTGAAGCATTGTCTTTGTATGCACTGCCCAGAATTACATGGGGTTATTTTGTCTGGTCAGATTACCTAGTATGGAAATCCATTCACCTGTCCTTTCTTACTCCTAGGTGTTTTTCAGCATCCCCTCCCTGTCTTCTGTCAACTGCAGCTGCTGTTGATGTGCTGCCTAAATCAGTCTTTCAGCTCATCTGGGCAGTAGTTTAGTTATTAAGATGTTCTTAAACATCAGTGCCTGCTACCACTCCCTGGATGTGGAGTGAAGTATTGCCTTTTGCAGCTTTGAAAACTTACAGTTTTAACACTTCCTGTGTTCTCATCCTAAGCATTGTTCACTTTTGCAAGTTGCCTGATTATTTTAAAGTTGTTAAGATAATTGTTTCAAACTGATATGAGGTACATTCTTGCTTGTGGTTGAAGGTGTAATTCCATTTATGGCTTCGCATGTATGTCTGATTTTTCAGATTTCAAAATAAATTGGTTTTGTATGACAGGGTTGCCTTTCACAGCACAGACTGGATTGAAGTTCCTAATGCATCCTTTCCAAGTCCACGCACCATTCTCTCATAATACAGCACTGTAACCTATTCATTTTCTTGTGATTCTGTCCCCTGTGAACTCATACCAACTCCATTCCTTGTTTTGTCACTTTTAAAAGTATTTTTTTTATGTTCCTGGCTTATTCTTGAAACACTAGAAGTTAAAAAAATTCGCACCGTGATCAGGTACTTCTGGAGAATCTTCTCTCTCAACACTATTTGCATGGCTACATAGTCAGAGGCAGGAAAACTGGCTGGTTTGGATGCAGGTCAGTTGTATGTGAAGCAAATAAAAGGAAGAATATGTTTATCAGTTGTGAAAAAAGCCCCCAGCTCATTGTTTAGTAAAAACATCTGTTCACTCTGCAGAGGCGATCAAAACAGCAAACAGAATGTTAGGTTGCAAGAAACTTCCAAACAGAAAGTACCAATATAAATACTATAATTTCTGCTATGTGAGTCAGTGGCAGATCACTGATTTAAAAGCCAAATACATTTTAAAGAATTCAATCCCATACACATACCTATGTGTCTTTGTGTAAGCATGCATGTATGTTGCAAAAACAGGACAAATTCAGAGAGTGAGCAATTAAAATAGTTAGTATTAAGGAGAAGCTTTGTTATGAATAAAATTTGAAAGGGTTTTTCTTACAGTCAAGAAGGTTAGATGGAGGGCAATCAAAATCATACCAGGGCAGACAGTCTTCCAAAGTCTGCTTCAGAAAGGAGTGTGGGGGGTCTGAAGGGCAGCTTGGCTACTATAACATGTGGATGAAAAAAAAAAAAGTAGCTTAATTTGTTGAACTATTACAAAGCCAAACATAAGTTAAGAAGGACTAAACTGATA
>NW_008592700.1:42106-42541 GCF_000691845.1 Merops nubicus
AATTACTGTTTTCCCAAAAGAAAATTGTAGATTGTGAACAAAATGAATAGTTTAAACTTGAAACTTCAGCTTAATGGATCTGCATTTTTCTTGTAAACCATTCCTGTGGAAATTTCCTAATGATTTCCTTTTGAAATGGTTTCGTTTGGAAAGGAAATAAAAGCAATATGTAGAGTGGTGTTTACCTCATTATAACACTGCAGCAAATGAACACGCACACTAAAAAGGCAATGTATTTCAAAGTGAAGAAGGACTTCTTCTCTTCTCGTGTGCAGTTATATGGTGGAACACAGCACCATGTGATGGCAGCGCCACGAGGTCAGTAGGACACAGTTTCCTGGAAATATCTTGTTATTAAGATGCCACTGACTCCCTTATACTGCTGTCACGATAACCACCATGGTATAGGGAAACATCTGTAATGTTTCTTTCCCT
>NW_008592700.1:42572-56341 GCF_000691845.1 Merops nubicus
GCCACCAAATATCAACTTGCAAATATTTCAAATGCTAATCTTCATTTGTCTGAGCTGTGTTCATAACTACAAAAAGACAAGAATATTTTCTGGACTTTGCAGTCCTTTTAAATGTCTCTGTGATTTCACATTGGTCTCAGACAGAATAGATACCCCTGCAGCATTATTCTTGTGTCATTTTTTCCTTTTTTCCATTTTTTTTTTTCCTGGCTGGCAGAGATCAGTCCAAGCCACAGAATCCAGAAACAGACTGTCCCAGAGCTTGTGCCCGCTCCCATCAGGGAAGGGCCTGCCACAGAGCTGGGATCTAGTTTCAAACTCCTGCACAATTTGTGGTTATTTAGAGCCAACATTTTGGTTTAGGCTGGTCTCTAAATATTTGTTGTATGGTTTTGTTTATAAGAGTAATAACTCTGTATTTACAGGCTACAGTATATGATGCATCTAGTGCCTACTCTCTTATTTTTTTTAGCTTTTCCTAACTTTCAAGTGCATTTCCACTCTTTAATTTTACACAAATTCTTGGACGCTGGCCAGACAAATTCTCTGTCGTCTGTACAGTTCAAGATCTTGGCCAGATTAAAGTTGTCATCAATTTCCCCTCTCTTCTAAAAACATCCCACTTTCTCCCTAGTACTTCTCATGTTTTAAAGGTTGCCATTCTCTGTGTTCTTCTGCATCTTCTTGAATATTATGGTCTTTTATATTATGTCCTGATTTAAGTGAATCTTATTTTTCTGCACACTCTTTTTAAGACCTTTACTATTTTAAGTGTGAGATTTCTGAACATTTGCTACTGATCAGTCTTTTTGTGAGGCTGTGGTGGTGATTCTTTGTCCTGAGGCAATCCTGACAGACAGCTGCAGGGAATCTCCTTAGGGAATTTTAAGAGTCTCTTGGTTCCTTCTGTACTGAATATTCAAATTGCATTTTCCTCAAAGGTAGTCTGGGATATCGAATATCCAAGCTATTTTTTTTCATTTTGGAAGAGAATAATACAATATCAAATACTGGGTCCAAGTTTGCTGCTTTGGTGGCATTCGTTCTCCTGAAATATGCTTGCCAGAATCCTTTGCTGGGGAAAGTTTATGCTTATAAAATACTTTTAAGCAAACAAGTTACCTCAATCCAGAGACGGGATTGTTTATGTAACAAATTGTTGGTTGATAACCATTTGATGGGATATTTTTAGTTGTGATGGACAGTATAAAGGACAGACTGATGAGTTTCAGGCATTTTTTTGAAGAGAATATGGTGGGATTTGTTAAGAAATCTACGAAGAAATCCTATGCTGTGACACTACTAGGAACATTCTTCGTCACCTAGCTTACACTTCTGTAATGAGGATTTGTATTTGCCAAGGATGACTTCAGAGCCCAGCAGCCAGCACCTCTGTTTTTAGCTCATGCAGCTCAAAACTGGACATTGGTCTCTTGAATGTCCTGCCCTAAACTGTATGTTGGCAAAATGTGTAAGCTTTCTTTTTCTCAGCATTCTTGAAAAATACAATAGATTATGAGATTTTAAAAAAAAAATCACTTAAACTTTAACTGTGGCTTATATTCTTCCTCCTGGCTGAATCAAGAGTTAAATTTTGAGGGCAAACCCCCTGGGCTAAGTACACTAGTAACCTCTAACTGCTTTGTACTGCCTTGCCAATACTGAGAAGCCATAAACCCAATTTAACTTGCTGGTTAAACCAGGTTTACAGATGTTTTGCATTGCTGGAGTGGAGCAGAGCAGCTGGAGCATACCAGTGAATCAGGGTGATATTTTCTTTGCTGGGTCTTGAGTAGTTTTGTTGAGTTTTACATGGAATAAGCCAAGGCAGGGGCAGTCGTTTCTTGGCATAGCACGGCTGATGCAAATTGATGCAAGATTTGCATTTAGAGCCAAAGCCACCATGTCTTTCTGTCTTTGTGTTCACTTTTATATTCTCCTACTAGTTGTGTTTGCCATGGGGATATGGGTGTTTAATAATTCCGTGTCGTACTGGCCTTATGCTCAGTCTTTGTTTTGATAAAGGGAGTCACAAGCTTGAGTGTATTTTAAAAGCTTTGCTGGCTCAAGTCATCTTACCAAAACCCCTTATAAAATTACAGTTCAGGAGGATGAAGTAGTCTTTGAGATTGAAGTGCCAGAGAAACTCTTAACTTCAGAATTAGCTTGTTTCTCATTGATTTCTCTTGTGACTGTAGCAGGTCTCTATTGGTCTATGCCACATTTCCCCATCTATACAATGTCTTCTATTTTTGTATTTTTGAGTGTTGCTGAAATGATTACCATTTTGTCCTTTGGTTTTGTAGAAGAATCTCAGGCTGGAAATTAATTACTTGAACGTTTCTTTTGGCTGTCTGCGATTGCAGTGCAGTGTGAGTGTAGATTAAGTCCTTGGTTTGGAGAAGCTTTTACTGTTTTCAGATCAGCAAATCCTGATATTAGTTGCAACTTGTAGTCACCAACGTAATAGTAATGGATATTATTGGGGGATAGACTAGGTGATCTTTAGAAGGTGCCTTCCAATCCAAACCATTCTATGACTCTATTATCAGTAATAAACAGGTTACAAATTCTTAGCCATGTGTAGTTGTTAATGGGCCTAATACTGGAAGAAGGCACAATTAATGTAGTAAATGAACAGAAAACAGTTTAAGGGGATAAGGTAATATATAAGAACACCTGCAGAACTATCTTTGTGTTATTTGTTGTGTGCAGCATGTGCATATGGTTACAATCACCTGGGAAGCGTTTAGAATCTTTTGCCTACAGCAAGAGCAATTGTCGGATCAGTTGCTTAAAATGCAACCATGCTAATCTGAATGGCTCTGCTGAACTCCTGCCTGCTTCACTTCTGCTGCTCCTACTGTCTTCGCTGCAGCTGGACTTCTTGTGTAATTTTGAAGTTACTGAGGTCTTTGTTTTAGCTGCCACCCAAGTATTAGCTATTGAGGAAAAACAGTTGTAGACCTGAAGCTGTTGCACCAGCAGCCACTACAGCATGGCCAGATAAACTTCCACTCTTGCAAGCTGTTTAGACCTAGTGAGTTTCTGTTATTTCACTTTCATAGGGTTGTGACATTTTGTTATCCGGATTCCAGTCATATCACACTGCTATATACATGATTCCTATGCTGCTGATTTTGTGGGGTGGCAGCAGCCAGTATGAAAACTAGAAATCTAAAATGAAGGATCTGTTGGCAACCAGCAGCAAAAACAAGGTGTCTGGTCTGTTGCTTTAAGTGGAGATCATAGAAGAAAAAAGAAAGTGATGCCCCTTGTATTTTCTCTGCCCATGCATGTCCAGGATTTTGTACCTTCTTTGCAGTCTGCAGATCCCAATTGCAAGCAAATCAACTGCAGGGCAGAGGGAAGGACCACCTGTTGCACTGAATGTTCACAAACCTTACAAGCAAAAATAAACAGTTAAAAAAACCTAACAGCTTGTAGCAGCTGCCACATTCCACCCACGAGAAATCTTTATGTTAATGGAATCTGACAGGATCTACATTAGATATCTACACATATGAAAATAAAAAAAAAATAATAAAAAAAAGGGGAAGAGAACAATTCTTTTGGACTCCTCTGGGTAGATGTTTTTTTATGTATATAGTTTTTTTATCATTGTTCTCACTCTTGTAATTTGTATTCTTTGATACCCTGGAGTAAAACATTTGTTGACTGTATGAGCTGCATGATATGGCCAGGAACAAAACTGAGCTCTTTTTGTTTTATTGATTAAATAAGAGCAGTGGTATCCCTGCTGTGCTCCAGCTGCAGAGAAAATTCTGCTGAAGATCCATGTATGCAGTTGCTTAGAAAATTAATGTCTTTTAATGTCTCACATACCAGTTTGCCTCTTGTACGAGACTGATGAAAAAGCAGAGAATGTACATGAGGAATGCTAGGCAGCTGAGTTGTAGAAAGAAGTCAGTCAGTAGCAGCTTGCTATTTTGTGTGAGGGGCCTCTGAATCCAGGACACATAGCATTGGTGCAGGAAGCCCATTGGGGTTATTTTCCATGATCTTGGGGCACTCAGTGGGGAGGCTGACCCCAGAGTCACTATGCTTGTGAGAAGAGTGTTTTCCTTCCTATTTGCCAACAAGAAGCCTGGGAATTTGTGGATCAAAAGAAATTATGAGCTGAGGATATCCAGGGTGATCTGGAAATGGTAGACATGGGAAACAGATTAAGAAAGAAAAAAATCTAAACCAGTTTAATGTTCCTCTGTATCTCAGCAATGGCTATGGCATCCCTGAGAGCTCTGAAAGTGACCCTGTGGTCTTGTTGGTAGACTGAAAGATTGTTGAAAATGCTGAGAAATTTCCTCTCTTCTAGATCCAGCATTGTTAAACTACAGTAGCTGGATATGTGGTCAGTGTGGTAAGAAGGGATGATAGGAAGCCATCCAACAGTGTAGTAGAAAGGGAACAGCCTTTTTGCACAGTGGCAGTGAAAGAGAACTGTGCTTCAGGCCTCAGAGAGGTTTTTTGCACATTGAACACTTGGTCATCTTGTTTGTCCAGCAAGCTACCTGTAACAAGTAACAGTATTTTAGAAACTTTTCTCTGTATTGTCTCTGGATGGAACATATTAGTCTGGAGGAGATAAGCATTGGCACTTCTCTGTGGTCATTGGGTCTTTCTCCACACAGACCAAAACAGCTGTGCTTTCTTCTGGCTACACATCACTCCATAGGACAGCAGAAATAATCAGTGTAAACATCAGGGAAAAAACCCAAACAAACAACAACACAGCTGAGCAAGAGTGGAAATAGATGGGTTTAGAAAGAAAGGGGAAATGAAAGAGGCAGACTGATATTGAACTGTACAGTCAGCAGGAGCTTTGGAGATGTTCATCTCTAGCTATGGTGCATCAGGAAAGGCCCTTATTCAGGTAGATACATGTGGGGAACACATTGTAGGGAAAAGCAGAAGTAGTATCTTTGAGTTTAATGAAGTTGCACACCACTGAAGATGGTGCATGAAGAAAACCAAGCTCCCAGTTTGAATGCCAGAAGAAAACTCAGATCTTCTTCCTGTCTTGTTTAGTTGAGAGCAAGTGTATGTAGCAGAGTGGCCTGAGCTGTGCTAGATGCCAGCTGCCAGTATTATTACCTATAGAGACTAGTTCGCCCTGCACCTTTCTGTATATTGCTCACAGATGTTGACATCTCTCTCACAATTAATTTAGAATCAAAACACATGTAGAGAACTCTAATTAAGAGCCATTGAGTCTTGTAGAGCCAGATGTCATTAGGGATGATTTTTGTATGTCAGATGCACTTAATGTCCCCTGAACTCCCTGACTCTGTAATGAACTCAGTGTCTCCAACAGGATGACACCATTCAGGAGGGCTTAGCTCAGGAAAGGCTGAAAAAACCACAAAACCCATCTCAGTGCCTACTGAGACTGAACTAAGAGCAGCAACACTAATGACTCTCTCCCATCTCCAAAACTGAAGGAAGAAGAGGTACTTGCTGTTCCATGCATTAATTTGGGGACAATTATAGATTGTATTTCAGGACACAAAATGATAGCCCTCGAAAGAAAAAAAGTTCTTTTCTCCTTTGTGTGGTATTGCATAGTTGGGTAGATACTGGCTTATCAGTAATTAGTGAATTCCTTTTGCAATTTTTGATTTGTGCCAGCATGACAAATTATATCCGAGATTGTGGCTTTCCTTCCACTTCCGTCATTGTCAAAAAAACCCTCCAAAAGTCTGTAAAGTCAGTGGAGTCATATCACCATAAAATCAGTGAGAGAGGACTTAAGCCTCTGATATTTAATTTTCTGCACCATGCAATTCCAGTCAATTCCCAGGCATCCTCAAGGCTCCAGGCACATACTCAGTTTGAAAGACAGTCCATGAAATGCTGGAATGAAGTGGGGACAGCATCTAGCCAAGTGCCATCTGTTGGCCATTTGCCATACTGCTTCAGAGGATGCACTGAGTTTCTGATTGCCTGAACCAAGCAGAGATGATTTGGCCTAAACTGGTCTCTTTAGATTCAAACCTGCAGTTTAGCACCTTGTCCTCCAGAGGAGGACTCCATAGGGGAAGCTTTCTTTAGGTTCAGTCTTTTCATACTCTGTAGTTTCTTGGGACCTCAGAGGTGATGTAAGACTTGATTCAGCACATGATTAGATACACAAAAAGGTATTACTGTGATTTGTGAAGCACACTTCTGCTTTTTGTTGAAGAATGAAGTGAATAACCATTGCTAGGAAGAAAAGTGTCTTAAAAATAGTGACCCCTACTCAGGCTTATCCACCTCAGTCCTTTGAGGTGGAATAACTTGACCTAGAGGAAGCAGGTAAGTATCACTTTGCTCCTGCATCACTGGGCTCCTGAAGCAGGGAGCAAATGTTGCAGCCTCTCTATTATCTCATATTGACTCTCTGTCTTGTGGTCATAGAACCCCAGCAGGTTATCTCATGTTATCTTGAATCTAGGATACCAGTTTTGGGTGTAGTACTGTCTCCGTGTAACAGCACTCGGTACGTTTGTGTACTACTTCTTTAGGGGGATGGACCTGTTATTGCTTCAGCTCAACATGGAAGTCGGTAGGAGATGAATGGACTCCATAGTCAGAATGGATTGGGAGCAATGCATACAAAACTTTTCTGATGTCCTACAGTATTTCTATATTGTACTGGCAGATTGTCTAAATGGTTGGCAAAGTTTACTGAAAACATCCTTCAAGCAAAGTGTGAGCTATCCAGTGACATATCAACCAGATACCAAGCAGATAAATGCTTCCTGATGCCACCTGCAGCTGGGAGTTTCTCATATACTATCAGCTAAACAGTTTATATCCATGCTGCTGCAGCAGTATGAATTTTCCAGAAATTTTTCCATGTGGCAGGAGGTGGGGCTGGTAGTTCTGCAGGTGGCATCTTCACCCCCAGCTTCTTCTTAGCTATATCCCTCTGCACTCATGTGCAAGCTGTTCCAGGACACAGTCTCTCAGAAACACTGTAAATCTGAGACTCAGCCTGCATGACATCAGGGTTATTAAAGAGTTTCTGGCATTTGCTTGGTATGGAAGGAATTTTAGCTGGGGTGATTTCATCACATTTTTAACAAAGATTGTTACTTTTTGTCTCCTTAAGTTTCCCTTTCAGAGAGAGGTATCTCTTTCTTTCTTGAAGTTCAGAGAATACATTTAAATTGCTGCTTTATTCCTTCAATGGGATACTTGTACTTATGTGATCAATGACCTAAAGTATTATTTCTGTACCTCCTTTGAAATCCACAGAGACATTCTAAAGCCATTTGACCAAGTGCTTCACATGATTTTATTCCTCTGTCAGTCATCTGTATAATACTTATGCCAATGTGTTAACAATCAGGTTAAACAGAACACACTGTTTTGCAGAATGTCTTGTGAATTATTTTGATGTAATGTGAGTGTGCAGCCCATTGCAAAATAACATTTATTTTCAGAATTCTGTCTTAGCTATACTGTATGAGAACCAGGACCATAGATGTACAGATATATTTAATATATACATGAGATATTTTTGCAAAGTAGTGGCCATCTGACTCAACATGCCAGCCTGGACTTTTAAACTAGTTGAACCTCAATTTTTTGTTTGTTTGCTTAGTTTTTGAGCAAGCCTTCTTCTTATTCTCCCTCATAAAGAGAAGTGATTCTCTCATGCTCTTTTTTTGCAGTTTTCTTCAATCGCTTTCCTTGGTAACATATTCCATATGTTTACTATCTTCGCTTTCTGTCCTTCAGTAGCCTAGAGCATTTTCCTCACAGAAAGCTGCATGGTTATTTTCCCAGGAAATGTCATTGTTCCAAAAAAAGTTATTATAGGAGCAAATAAAACACATTTCCAAAATCACACTGCCAAATAGCAAAATAATAATAACAAAAAAACTCATTATTTTTGATGACAAGGATATTAAAAGGAAAAAATGCGTTGTTTAAAAATAACCAACTCTACAATAGTAGTGTGGGAGGATATTAAATTAAAAGGAATGTAGTTTTCCAATGAGCCCATCTAATCTTGGCTAGAAGCTATGGGTTGCATTAATATTTTTTTTTTCATTTCTGTTTTTTTTTTTTTTTTTAAATCTATATTGTGTACTCAATTCCCAGCACTGTTTGTTACTATTTATATTTTATGTTGAGGGTCCTAAAACTTTACAAAAATGCCAGATGTCACATTGGAAAACCAAAGCCCCAAATCAGGCCGTAATAATAAAGCACAAATATATGTGTGTTGTTTTATATATATATATATATAAAGGCCACTGTACTATTCTTTAGCACTTGCCTTGTTGCTTTTCTCTTCCCTTCCTTTACCACTCCTAGCAGGTAGAACTGAAGTGTCTTGCCTGATGTGTTTACTTTGCAGACTCAGAGCAGAGCACTGGGTCAGACACAGAGGTGCTGGCAGAAAGGACTTCCTGTTCATTTGGTTCCCATTCTGACCTTACATCTGGTGGCTCAGGCCCTCAGCCTCCTCCACCTTCATCCATGGAAGAGATCCAGGTAGAGCTCCAGTGTGCTGACCTCTGGAAAAGATTTCATGACATTGGGACAGAGATGATCATCACGAAAGCAGGCAGGTAAGATATCTCTGGCTTTCTGTCTAGTTAAAGAAAAAGATCATAACAACAACAACAACAATTAATGAAAGAAACCCTTCTTTCCTTCTTGATAAGCCAAAGGAATAAATATGCAGGACAAACAAAATGGCTGTCAGAATTTCACATCTGTATCTCCTATTTGATTTCTTAAACAGGTAAAGTTGTTTTATATTACTGCTTGAATTAGTGGCTCCAAATAAGATCTGGCAACTGCAAGAGACTGTTAAGGACAGTCTTTCCTTTGAGCAAATAAATCAGGAAATGATCGTTGTAATGTTGGCTGTACTGATTTTGAGATGAGTTATGAATTTGAATGTGAGTTGTTTGAGTTTCCTTTCAAGTTCCCATAGGACTTGATGAGCCAGTTGACTTAATATCAAATATAGTGAAATTCAAAATCGCTTCTGCACCAAATGAATGTCTTCCTGCAATTCCAAATAACAAAAATGTTAATGACTTCCTGTATAAAGAATGTCCAGGATTAATGTTTCCCTCTGCTATTGCAACAAAGACTACAACAGCTGAAGTTAGGAAGAGCCACTAATAAGCCAGAATTTTTTAAGAAGAAAAACTCACCCTGCCATGCCTCTAGCCAAGAGTAAAATCTTCATTGATGTCTACTGTTAAAAAATGGCTAGAATTCTGTTCGCCAAAACACAGCTTGAAGCTATTTGTAAACTTCTAGATCCCTGAAACAAGAATTTTTAGTAATTTTTGCCTTAACGTGATGTTCCCTAGTTCCACCTAATGACGTTTTAATGCCGATGACGGCCGTGCAGAGGGAAGTCAGCACCATGGACAGAGCCGGCAAAGCCAACGGGCCGCCGCGTAGCTGCCCCAGGAGCTGCTCTGCCCCTTCCGAGGGGAGTTCTCCCCAGGTTCGGGGGAGGAAACACGGTGTTTTGGTGTTCATAATTTTGTTTCATGCCTGGGCTCTCAGAATTTGCCAGAACAGCTAGACTGGTTGTTTCACCCTCCTGCAAAGCAAGCTCTGTTGCTCTGTAGCCCCAGGAAGTCCAGATTTTTGAAGTAAATTTGTATCAGCCAAAGGATAATCCCTGAAGGAGACTTCAAAACCAGATTAACTTGTGGGTTTAGATATATGAGCTCACTGGCACAGGAAGTATCTTGCATCAGTACAGAGTGGGCTGGGTTTTTTTGCCCTTCCACCTCAAATTGAAGAGGCAAAGTAACAAGAATTATAACACTTGCTATTATGCAACGCCTTTTCTCTAGCTATTTCAAAGCAGACACAGAGAAAATTAAATTTATTATTATTCTCTTTTCATAAGGGGTGAAACTGAGATCCAAACATATCAAGTGATCTGCCCAGCATCATTAAACATGACACTGGCAGAACCAAGTTCTTTGCTTCTGACTTTATTGTCCAGGTGCCTAGGCCATGCTCTCTCAGGAAGTTAAACTAATATATTGTTACTGGTTGGATTATCTGTAATTATTTCTTTTGTCATACATGGAGTAGATAGACTTAACAGCAGCATAAATATCTCAAAGCTAATCCAACATCAGCGCACACTATAAATGCCCAGAGCTTAGTGATATGAAGATGATCTCAACAGCTCTCACATTTCTAAATGAAGAAGCTGACCTTTATGGTATCTTAAAAGTCACACCCTGATTACAGTCTTGGTGTTTTTTTTTGTTTGTTCGTTTGTTTGTTTTTTTTCCCAAAAGTCACTGAGAAGTTGCAACATCAATGCCATGGCGATTTTGCAAATAATTGAACACAACTTCTCACAAAAGTCTTGACAGCATGGACAGGGAGCCTGGAGAAGGAAGGGACCATGGACAAAAAAAACAGTGAAATATTCTGAGGAGATATAACAAAATGAAATGAAGTACTTTGGATCAGTTAAAAAAAAAAAAAAAAAAGAAAAATTTCTATTGGTCAGACTGATGCACATATACAAAAAAGACCTTGTGGTTCCTTAAAAGTTTTAAAAAACTGCAGTATTGCTGTTGTTTTTTTTTTTTTAAACATTTTTTATTTCAAAAAAAATGTCATCTGCTCTCTTTGAGCTATAAATTCTTATTTGTTGTTTGGAACTGTATATTTTGATGCTTATGATATAAAACTGTTGTTCCAACATTTATGTTTTTTATTATAACATTAAAATGTTTAATGCCAGCAATGGTTCATGAATGGCTGCCATTCATGTTGCCTTTCTGAAAAATATGGCTTCTAACATCACATCTCATCATAACAAACAATAGGTACATAACCCTAATCACACACTAATAAGGGGAAGCTAATTAAAGAGGTATGGTGAGATGTATATAGTTGTGTCCATGTGGGTACACAATTCCAGTGAAGCATCATGTCAGGAAAAATCAACCCCATTTAGTAAAGAAGTGTCCCTAAACAAAACATTCACTGGCACTGGAAAGACAGGCACTGGAACAGGTTGTCCAGAGAAGCTGTGGGTGCTCCATCACTGGAAATGTTCAAGACCAGGTTAGGTGGGACTTTGAGCAACCTAGTCTGGTGGGAGGTGTCCCTGCCCATGGCAGGGGTGTTGGAACTAGGTGATCTTCAAGGTCCCTCCCAACCCAACCCATTCTATGATTTTATGATTCAGATTCGTTTCCCCTCCCTGATTTTTTCTCTTTGCTTAAACCTGGCCACAAACAAAATTTTTTAAAAAAGTTTTGATTTTCTTAGAAGAAACATATAGGAGGAGATATCTTTATGCTCTGGGGAAAACCTTGGTCTGCATTTTCTGATTGAGTATCTTCTTCCCTATTTATGCAGCTGTCAGAGGTCTTTAGCAGCACATGTTAAGAAAGATAGACACCCTAACTTTGTTTTGAGGAGTCCAAACCAATATATATCCTGATAATTTTTAGTAGAGAATAGATGTAGGGAACCTGTAGGGACTGTTAAGAATATTTCACTTTCCAATATTTTTTTTCTGTAACACCATTAATAACATTCTCAAGTGCCTTTGCAAGCTCCAATCATGATAATTTTTCCACTTAAAAAAGACCAAGTATCTCATAATTTACAGTGCAAATAATGTATTTTTTATAATCCTAAAAACTATTCTTTCTCTCTGAATAGAGATGCTTATCATTGCTTGAGTCCTGATGGCCAACTGGCTCATCACTGGTTGCCCATATAAAATCTATATAGCTACTATATTTATGTATTTTTTCTACTTGATGTGCTCTTCTCCAGAAGTGATGTTAATAATATTGGAGGGATTTTTTTTTTTTTTCTGCTGACTGCATTTGTAGGTTGTGCAAAGTGTAACAAAGAGTAGGGCAGTTTGTTTAGGTAGTACATCTGTTTATTTGGGATGGTCCTTACAGAGATGTTAAACTTCACAAAATGGTTAACCTCTCAGGGTGAGAGCTAAGTCTAGCAGTCCTGTTTCTTGGTATGGGAGGCATGATATATGATAGATTCCATATATGAGATTGTATCATTTCTTACAAAAAATTGTGGAACTGCTGTTATTTCCTGAAGATTTCCTACTGCTTACTGGAATTGCAAGAGATGCAGTATAATTTGCAACTTCTTTCTTCCCCAAGGAAGATTTTGCTCTTCATGTTGCTTTCTCTTTGGAAACCCTGTTTGAGTCCTGTAAGGCCTTCTTGTTTTGAAAGCCCTTATAATTACAGACTCAGTAGCCTATAACTACAGCTTCTCCTTAATTTTCTATGACTTGTAAGGCACTGCTTGGTTCCTGCCTGACCCCACAATGTCTTTCTGCTCTCACTGTGTAATGCTAATTTCCAACCTACATTGTCATTTCAAACATATTTCTGGAGCTATATCCTGCCTACGTCAGATCTACTGCACTTTTTAACTTCCAGACTCCCACTCCCATTTAATTCTGCTTTGTTTTTTTTTTTTTTTTTTCTTTTCTTGACGCTGTATTTATAGATGTCTTTTTTTTGTCTGTTTCTATAAACTTACTTCAGTCCTTTTAAAACTTTTTCTTTCTTCCTTTCCATCAGAACATTGTTATTCAGAATTTAATAAGAGGCTTATAACAAAACTCCTTTGTTCTTTGTGCAAAAGATGCAGATGCCTTAATGTCAACTGCAGCGCATTCACATCTGCAATCAGCTTTATCTTCTTTTTGTTTAGAGTCTCCTTAGACTATACAAAACAAAATAGAATAAATTCAGTTTAAGTCCCAGGTCATACTGAATTAAGTAACTAGTCCTAAAAACTTTTTAAACTCTTTTTCTCTTCTATCCTTCACCAGTGGTGATCATGCACGCACCCTGGCAACATCAGCAGAGGAAATTGAATCCCTCCCCACACCCCCCCTACAATCCCTAGCTAAAGTCTATGGTCACCTGAGCTGCAGGAGTAACTGTTAGTTAGCTGCTGCATAGAAGTGCTGCCCAAAGGGGAAAGCAATGTGCAATTATTACTGGGGAAGACACTATAAAGAGTGCTTGGAGTCCTGCTCTGGAAGGGTAGTGCTGCCTACTCTTTTGAAGGCAGGTGTACGAGTGTGACCATGCATACAGCCTCAGCTGGGAGGCGTTCCTCTGGTGACCTAGGCTCTACCTATCACAAAGCCAAAATCTCTTCTCAACAATGAGGGAAATGATCCCACCTATCATATCTTAGTTATCATATCAGTGCTGCAGGATGGCTCAAACCTAAGTGCTGAGGCTGGGCTCAGTAAGAGTTGAAAAGTGAGTGAAACAAGCGACCTTGCTCTCTCCTGACTCCTCTATACTTCCTGGTAGGTTAAATAGTATTTTACCTCAAAACCATGAGTCTGAGTTGTTAAAAATGTGTACTTGGGGCTGTTTACTTTACCAAAAGATTATTTCCAGTGCAAGGGTGGGCCCCACAGCACTCTTCAGTTAGAGACAGCAGTAGGGGTTTTGTTGTGGAGATCTGTTGATACTAAAGGGGCCTATGGGAAGGACTTCTCAGAGTGAGGGCTGTCAGGATACAGCTACCAAACTGTTGTCCAGAGGTCCTGACCCAGTGGGCCTGATAAGCTTTCTCCAGCTTCCAGAAAAATATCCCCTTTAGGAGCTACTGAGAAGGTCTGCTGGGTTCCCTCTCTCTCACAAACTATAAATCCTTTTGCTCCCAAACCCTGTCCTCTGTCTTTCCCCTTAACACAAACATTTCCTCTACATGGTTCCATGCTGCAGAGGGAAAGA